>NC_056728.1:991672833-991675333 GCF_019279795.1 Protopterus annectens
TATAAAGCACGCGTTAGCGCGATTTAGCGTGGAGCTGCTACCGTTGCACACTAGGGCAGCGCCGGTTAAGCAGATTTAAACTATTAGGGCTACCTAAAGTTCACTCTTCAAATTTTCCCTTAAAACTACCTTCCTCAAAGTGTACTACTGTTCTATTTAGTGTATCCTCCAACTATAAATTATCTCTACTTGACTCCCAAGTAGACTATTCTCTATCCGTATAGCTAAGCACTTGCTCCTACAGTACTTATCACCTCGATAACAGCACTCTCGTTATAGGAAGTACCCCAAAAAAAGCAAACCCCATTTCTCGGTCACCCACATCCCCAAAACCTTTTTTAATTTTCTGTCTATTCCTTCTAGCATGTCGAGGGATCAGTTGCTAATATCCTCTCCTGCTCAGCTGGTGAACCTGGGATTATTGAGGCAATGTTACAATTGCCTCATGTACACAGACAACCCTCTCCTCCTCCCACAAAACACAAATACATGTGAGAGATGCAACTATACGGCCAAACTGGAGGCTGAGCTCTCTCAACATAGGACTGGCAAGACCAGACAGGAGGAGAAGGTAACCACACACACTATAGACCCAGTCTCACATAATACCATCACAACCTCAAATCATACACATAAACACACAAAGACATACTCGGAGGCTCTGATCAAAAATCTTCCAAAACAGCAGAGGCCACCAAAGCAGACACCCAAACAACTACCACCTCAGAACACAACACCTGCATCACATAGACCACACAGTGTCAAGCAGTCACAGCCCTTAAGGCCAAACACTATGCCAGACACACTAGTCATTGGTGACTCCATAGTCAGACACACTGACGTCCCGCTCACCAGACTGAGTAAGGAGAAGGTCACAGTAAGCTGCCTGTCGGGTGCTAGAATCCGCCACATAACGCATGCACTCAGGTCTCTCAACAGCAGGTACAAGTACGACTCAATCATTGTCCACGCTGGTGTAAACGACCTGAGACGTACCTCCCTGGACTACATGAAAAGAGACATAGAGGAGCTCTCTGATTATGTAGCCCAGGCAGGTATGACCCTGACCTTGAGCAGTATCCTACCTTCACTAAGAATGATGCCACAATACAGAGATAAGATGATCAGTTTTAACAATTGGCTTAAACTCTGGTGTCATTCAAGGGGGATCCAATGTCTGTCTGCCTGGGATGACATGCTGGACAAGCCACGCTGCAGCAAGGGGCGGCTTGCACTTGTCACCCTGGGATTCGGATTTTGGCAAGGCTCTTGCCACCCCATAGTGCCTTTTTTAGGCAAGGCTCAAATTCTAAACCTACCACCCTAGAACAGAACAAAGAAAAAAAACTAAGGGTAATGCTGCTCAATGCCAGAAGTCTCAACCTCAAGATGCACGCACTCAAGGCCCTTCTCAGTATGGAGAACATCGATGTCTGTGCTGTGACAGAAACCTGGTTCAAGGCTCCTGAGAGCACCCCAGCACTATCAGGTTTTACCTCATATCATGCGTTCCGCCACAAAACCCGGACAATACCAAGAAAGGAGGAGGGGTATCCATATTCATCAAGGACACCCACACCTCAAGATTGGTGGCATCGCCGCGATGCATCGGAAACCATCCAGGTGCAATTAACCATAGGCAAGACTGCTATGCAAATTGTAGCATGTTACAGGCCACCCTCACAAACTCAGGAACCTCATATGGCCTTCCTGAAAACACTGGAGGGGATAAATGTATCTCGAACACCATCATACTAGGTGACTTCAACTACCCTAATATAGACTGGGAACACTACTCAAGCCCAAACACTCTAGCCCAAAAGTTCCTGGAATTCATAAACTCAAATGCCATGGAACAACTAGTCACCATCCCCACAAGAGGAGAGAACATACTTGATCTCATCATCACGAACATGGGAGCACAATGTTCAACGCCAGAAGTATACCCCTCACTGGTGAGATCTGATCACAAACTAATCTCGCTGGAGGTCCTCATCCCGCCCACCCGAAATGAAAAAGACCACAGTAAAGAACTTCTCGAAGCCAACTTCACACTTCTAAAGACTAGTGTGGTCTCCTTTAAGGCCCTGAGCGGGCTAACATTACTCAAACCGCTGAATCACTTACAAATGCCTTCTACCAGCACCTGCAGGGCTGCATGGATCAGGCAATCCCAAGCAAAACAAAGACTCTTTGTACCAAAGGCAAGCGTCCAGTCTGGTGGACCCCAGCCATAAACAAACTCTACAATAAAAGGAGAAAGCTACTACAAGATAGAGCAAAATCCTTAAAAGGTAAGACACCGCTGATCACTATAAGTAAAAAGCTAAGAGCTCTCATAAAATCATCCAAAGCTAATTTTGAGAAAAAAATAGCTAAGGACTCTAAAGACAACCATAAAGCATTCTTTAGCTATGTTAGAAACCTAGGAGGAAACTCCCAGATATGCTCAGAATTAGTTCAAAATGATGTGAAGATTACTGATCCTACAGACATTAAC
>NC_056728.1:991682833-991700333 GCF_019279795.1 Protopterus annectens
AGTTCCCCAGTACTGGAACTGAAAGATCATTGTGAATTTTCTTGTCATGGTTCTGCTTGTCTGTTTTGTACTTGTTTATACTGCAATTGAGAAATGACAGCAAAATCAGTCTGTTTTGATGTGAAGGTAGCACCTTCTGATAAATAGCATTCTGAAGTATTCAGATTTGATCCTCATAATAAGAACTTTATCTAGCTGCTTCCAAAATGATTCAAAGAAGAAATCCACAGGCAACACCATAAACAGCGAAGGAGACTTTATTGATATAGTGTTGCCTCCGGATTTCTTCTTTGGATTGTACTTTACATTGTCGCTGGGGCACTTTACCCTGAGGACTGAGTTTCTTTTGCTTTCAAAATGAATACAGCATTCAGCTGATGTTTTTCATGGGACCGTGTTAGGTAGCTGAAGGTAGTTTGGTGAATGTGAAAGGACAGAAACATGTTTGCAGAAACTATTTTCACTAACAGTGGTGTTTACATCTTTATCTACCGCTGTGTGACCTTGAATTTGGTATAAATATGTATGGAGAATGTAAGAGGTGTCTCCCATACTTCTCAACTTCTTAAAACATGAAATCTGGGGAAAGCCAAAAATAATGGGGGGAGGGGGACAAAGACCCCAATAATAGGGGCAACATTTAGTATTGCTCTTATAGGTTCATAGGTTCATAGGTTCGTACTAGGCTATCTGCCCTAGGGCATTTATAAGCCTAGCCAGAGTGTGTGTGGCTTTCACCACCCCTTGGGATGAGAATACTATGCCTATTTAGGGTTTAGTTTACTGTGCCTCTGTCTAGTAGTGACACAGAGATGACCCCCGGGGTAAACCTATGATCTCCCATCCACTCGTCAAGATTTCTCTTGAAGAGAGTTAGTGATGTGCTCTGCCTATTATGGACTGGGATTCTGTTCCAGAGTGTAGGGAACCTCTGGGTTATGAATCTGTCCCTCCAGCACGTCCTATTTATTTCTGTGTTGAGGTTCAGATCTCTTGCTCTCGTGGCTCTGATGGATTTGGATTTTCTGAAGTGGAGCATGTCCATTAATTCCGGATTGGACATGGTCTTGTACGTCAGGCATAGATCACCTCTGAGTAGGCAGTATGCGACTGAATAGAGCTGGAGTTTCTTCAGCCGGGCAGCATATGACATATGTTTGAGACCCTTTATCCTCTTGGTGAGGAACTTTTGGGGTCTTTCCAACTGCTGCAGGTGTCGGATAAGATACATCCCAAATGGGGCATTGTACTCAATCATGGGCCTGATAAGAGAAGAGTATAGGGGCACAATGACCTCTCTTGATCTAGATGTGAATCCCTTCATGATAAGGTGGGCAATATAGAAGGTCTTCCTAACCACCTTGGCAATGTGAGTGTTAAATGAGAGGTTACTGTCAACTTGGGTCCCTAGGTCCCTGATTACCTCTTCCGTACTTAATGGATTACCACCTATGTGGTAATTTGTGGGTACCTTGTTTTTCCCAAAGGGTATGACTATACATTTTTTGGCATTCAGTTTAAGGCCATGGCTCTGGCACCAATTATCTGTTTCTATGAGGCCTCTCTGAAGGATGCTTGTGTCCGCTGGAGTATCAATTATGGCACCCAGTTTGCAGTCATCTGCGAACTTTGTCAGCCACAATCCTCCTATGTTTGCTTGCACCTCAGAAAAATAAATGCCAAACAAGAGGGGTCCCAGGACTGAGCCCTGTGGGACACCGCTTGTAACTGGCTTAGAGTCTGACATGGCTCCAGCAATTCTGACCTTGTGGGTTCTGTCCTTGAGCCAGTTTGCAGCCCATCTTGTGACATATGGTTTTACATTTAAGCTGGTGAGTTTGTCTATGATGCCCGAGTGGGGTATTGTGTTGAAGGCTTTTGCAAGGTCAAGGTAGGCTGTGTGAACTGCCTTACCCTCATCAATGGCCTTAGTGACTGTTTCAAAAAAGTCGACCAAGTTCAAAAGGCAGGATCTGCCCTTGACAAAGCCAAATTGGGTAGGATCCAATGTCTGTAGGTCCCCAATGTCTTTGTTTATGAGTTCCATAATGATCCTTTCCATAGCTTTGCAGACCAGGTTCGTCAAGCTTATGGGGTGGTAATTTCCAGGGTTCTAAACTTAGAAAGTTGGTGGAATACAAGGTTTTGTGTTATCATGCATTTTTCATTGAAGGATATGATGTCTGAAAGTCATATGTTTGCCATTATTTAGTGAATTCAGGCTTCACTACTTTGCCAGGAAACCACACATTTTATGGGGAACAGACCAAACACATGAGACAAAAATCTTCACATTCTGTAAAAATCTGGATAGTTGAGAGGTATGGTGTCACCCCATATGGAGGGAGGGAGTACAGTGGGGCATGCCCCCTGCAATAAAAGTTTTTTCAGATGTTTGCTTCATGTAGTTTCATTGAGCATTTTTCAAGTTTTTATGTCTGGTAAAACTACATAATAGACTAATTGCATGTAGTCATCATACCTCTCAACCTCTAAACACAAGAAATCTGGATAAAGCCCAAAAATAATAGGGTACAAAGATCCAGAACCAATGCCAGGTTTTAGATATTGCTCTTATTAACTTAAAAAATTATCAGAATAACAGGCGAAACAGGTTTTGTGTTAGCATGATTTTTCTGAAAGTTATGAAGTCTGAAACTCAAATGTATGTCATTTTTTGACTTCAATCCTCAATGACTTTCCAGAATAAACACAACTTTTATGGGAAACAGACCAAAAATATGAGGCAAAAATCTGGAAATTCTACAAAAATCTGGAGTGTTGAGAGGTATGGTACTCATCAGAATTTGAATCTTTACTATGTTCATCTTCTAAAGTTAGCAAATTGTAGAATGTTTTCTCATTTGATTTTTCCTTAAGCTCTGTTTCTCTGGCTATAGTAAAGAAAGGGTGTTGGCAATTTAGCTTTCATACTTCTTCTCATTATTAGCTGAGAAGGTGGTAAACATAGCTTTTTAAGTGGGAAATTCGTACACTCTAAAACTGGCCAAGGCATGAAGTGTGAATGTTTCTTGATTACATTTGTGATTGCACTGCTCTTTCTGTTCATTTATTACTTTGATGATAGTGTGCATTGAAGTAATATGTTTAAATACTCATTTTTCACAAAACCTCTAAATCCCTAACTTAAGAATTAAGGGCCTTTATGTAAAGTAAGTTCAGAATGTCATGTCTTTTTAAATGCCATTAAGTAGTAGTTGTGTGTCTCAGTTTCATAACTTCAGGTTAGAGTAGCTAAAGTCCTGTGGACAGCAAGTAATGATTCATTTTTTTACTGAAAAAACAAATCAAACCTTACCTTATTCCATGGGCGACCTAGTATAGCATATAGAATACTTTTTGTTGAATTCTGTTATGAAAAGTTGTGCAGAACTCACATTACTATGTTAGTTCTCAATCTGTGCCATGTACAGCAGTTCTTGTTCTTTCCTTACATTTGACTACAAGCATTTTTTTTCAAACAGTGACTCTCTCTCTCCTGACTCAGACTATTACCTCTGCTTTAAACATTATTGCTTGCACAAATGAATGCCAGTCTCAGTGTGGTTAATATAACTAAATGCCTTTCTCCATGCAGACTCTTGGTCTGGTCAGCCATTTGCGGCAAAAGCATTTCTCTCTTCTGTCATACATTTCTAAATTAATTTATTCTTTCTGTACACATTGGTAGCTGTAGAATAACTCCCCCAAAATCTCTATGTCTTTTTCAAGAAATTCTGCACCTTGAGGTAAACCGCTATTGGCTATGTGCATTTGTTTTATAAGCTTGCATTTTTTTGTAGAGTGGGTGTCACAGTGGTGCAGTGGATAGTGTTGCTGCCTCACAGCAAGAGGTTCCCTGGGTCAATTCTTGGCTGGGGTGTCTTCTGTGTGGTGTTTACATGTCCTTTCTGCGTTCACATTGGTTTATGCCCAGTGTTCCAGTTTCATCCTACATTACAAAGACATGCAATAGATGACTAGGACACTATAAACTGGCCATAGGTGTGAGTGTGCATGTGAGTGTGTGGTGGTGAAGAAAAACCATGGCAGGGCTATCCACAGGGAGGTATGAACTTTGCCACTAGGTGACTGTCATTGCTGAAGTGATACCTCGACTCCATGTGCAAAAGGGGTTGTGGATTGATGGGTGGGTGGATTCAACTTTTAGATTCTTCTTCTTCTTCTTCATGCTCAACAGCATTCTTTGCAGTGTAGGCTGTAGCCTTGTAGATTGAGTTCTGCAAACATTAGGCAGTAGCAAATGATCAGATTCCATGACCACCTTTTTACCATGACTGCACTCATGAAACTTTGGACAGCCATAAACAGTAGCAAGATTTCATTTTCTATAAGTTCATACTTGTTTGCACTTCTTTTAAAGCTCTAGATATGCATGTAGCAAAACTACACCCAGTTCTGGCTAACTAGCATTTTCAATAAGAATTACTTTATGAAAAAAAATAAATGTTAAGGTTAGAGCCTCTATAACAAGCCTGTTAAGGTCTCAAAACTCCTATCTTACATTGTAGATCAAATCCAGTTTAAATCATGTTCAAGTGGCAACTTTAGTGATGCTACACTATCTGCTACTATATAAGAGGGAGGGAGGTGGGGTAGCAAGGCTTCTCGTATCTATGTAGCATTTCCATTCATTTTTCTAATTCTGCTGGGTGATTGTGATAAGGAAAAAAATAACTATATATACTTTGTTCTCAAAGTAAGTATTGTTTTATAATTTGAATCAGAAAGGCTTACCTCCATGTGTAAGTTTTCAGAGATAATGCTTCTACTTCATTGTAAGCCTTTCTGAATTCCAGGGATTGTTTGTTGTTTACCAACCAGAGAATCAGGCAATCACACTCAAAATACCAAGAACTGAAAAAGACAGTGTATTGAAGTGGCTACAAATACAAAAAGACTTAAAATAAGATATAGATCCACAAAAGTTCTTTAATAAACAATCACTTGTTTCATTTCAATCCAAAACTTCATCAGAACAAAGCCATAAAATCACTCATACAGGGAACTATTCCGGTAATTTAAGTTAAATGCCACTGTTCCCCCAGGGTTGAATGGAACTGTTTCGATTGTACCAGTCTTGAAATTAAAAGTGGCTAAATTGTGATTGGGATATTCACCACAATGTGAAATTCATTATTTTTTTATTATTGCCCTGGTGGCACTGGGATGCTAGTATGTTAATTTTTTACTGGCAATATATACATATAATTTTTTACTGACAAAATACACTTACTTTTTTTACTTGTACATTGTATTGTTAGCAGTTGCAATTTTTAAACTGCTAAAACAGATGTACATGTATTTAATAATTTAGAGATATATACAATATTTTTTTACAAATGTTTTGGCAATACATTGAGCTGTTTTGTAATAAGATCTCTTGAAAAGTTTGTAAATAACGTTTTATATTATGTTATGTGTGCATGTCATATATTTATATTAGGTTAAATGTTTTAATGAATTTATGGTATGTCTCTTTAAAACTTTTAGATTATCAGGGGCTGATGAACTGAATCATCTGATTGGCTGTTTTATGTATTTTAAGAAGATGCGTGATTGTTATGTCTTTGTTCTGATGAAGTTTTGCATTTAAACAAAATGAAAGGGTTTAACCATTTATAAAAGAGCTTTCCTGGATCTATCTTTCCTTATTTGTAGCCATTACAACACACTCTGTCTTTTTGATTCTTGATTATTTGTTGTTTGCTTGTAAATATGAAGATATGGATTATTTCTATATGCACATTAATATTTCCAATATCAATTGACCTATAACCTATTGCATATCAGATGAACTGTTAGATGATGTTGAAGAAAGATTGTCATTGACATTTGCATTGTAATTATACAGATGAGCATATTTTTTTCATATTTCTTAACCCTCTCTGTAAATAAGCCTCAGAAAGAAATTTCTTGCTGTAACATGAAAGCTCATTTCCTAAACAAAAGTAGCCTGCCATTTTGGCTGCACAGTTTTAAAGATATAAAAATTGTTCATGAAACTTCAAAGAAAAATATAATTCTGTGCCTGTGGGCATTATAATATATTACACTATTGATTTAAATACTGTGAATGGATGGAATATAATCGCTGTAAAGAATAATTCTTATAGATAACATTTAAGTTTTTACCTTTTATTACCATTTCATTTGTACAAGATCCTTACATTTGTTTAGCTAATACTTTTAACTTGATTTTTCCAAAATTCTCTGGAATGTCTCTGGAATGGCCAATAATTAAGTACAATGCCCCTTTTGGTATGTACCTTTGCAAGCATCTGAAGCAATTGGAGAAACCACAAAGGTTCCTCACAAGAAAAATTCAAGGTCTTCGGCATCTGTTCTATGTGAATCATCTGAAATCACTGTCACTTTATTCTGTTTCATACAGACTACTCAGAGGTGATCTCTGCCTTGCATATAAGGCTCTCTGACCCTGCTTTATTGAAAATGCTGCATATCTACAAGGCAAATTGTACACGGGTTACTGACTCTAAATACCTTAACCTGGTATGTGACATTAATAGAACCTACTGGAGGGACAGATTTGTCTCCCAGAGGTTAACACACCTTTGGAACAGACTTCTACTTCATGTTAAACAGAGCACCTCATTGGCCCTCTTCAAACGCAATCGGGACAATTGGATGGGTAACCATAAATTCACCCTGGGGGTTCCACCTGTGACCCTTCTGGACACGGGCATTAGATGCTAATTGTGGAAATAAGATAAGAACTTGTCTAGGCTTGTAAGAGCCCTAGGGCCATTAGCCTAGTAACTTCCTATGATCCTATGTAAGGATTTGCATGGGCTGACACAGGTGGCACATTCCACAGCTTGGAGGTGTTAATGAATAAAGCAATAAGTTTCTGTATGTTTTGAATACAAATCACCCCTGATGTGTATTCTGTTTGCCTGTTTAGTATTTGTTGCTTGTTTTAATTATCTTAGTTATGTGTAACCTAAAATCTACCTGTGCCTTCATGTCTTGGCCTTTATGAATTACAAGGTCCAGTTCATTAAATATAATAAATGTAGTTGATTTTACCTTTCATTTGAGTCTATTCATGCTGCTTTGGGTGGCTGGTATTCCTTTCCTAGGGAAATACAATCATTGCTCGCATTGCTTCTCTTAGAAATAAAACAACAATTAAAAAGGCCACACAGAAAAACCTAGTAGGCAAAAACATCAGAATGAACTTGCAAACCAGAGTCTTCACTGTGTAATACTTTCGGTAAGTCATAAACTGCCATCCTATCATTAAGCATGTATGCCTGACATGCACATAACTTGCTAGTTGATCATTACATGTATACATCCCATATGAGGTTTACTATCAAAAGGATGAAAATCACATCCACGAACGATGATTTCTGCAACAAATAACGTCAACTCATGCATATGAAGGTAGGTTGAATGATCAAAGCAGCAACATTGACAAATTCTGTCAACTTTAAGGTGGAACTCTCCCAGTCACATCATGCTGTAACTCCCTGCCCATGTACAACCTTCTAAATGGACTTACAAACGAATGTCGACATTCCGACAGTTGCTCCTACCATGGTCGAGGAGGTGGCTGTCGAGCATGTTACTGTTGTGCTTTTGATGGTAAACCTCCCATATGAGCTTGCACTGTATAGTTATCATTTATAGTGTTCAGCTAAGTTCTGCCTTAACAATGCATGGCAGTTTCTATATTGCTGCTATTAAATTTATTGTGATATGTTGATAGACCATTATCCTATGACGGCTGCTTTCTTTGCAACTCATTAACTTGAATTTTTACATTATATGAATTTTATTGCAGTGTATCTGCAAACTTAAACAGATTATATCGCAATTCCCATCAGCCAGAGTTATTTTGTGGTATATGATTGCATTTATTATTCTAATACCATTACAGTGTATTTATTTAGTTATACAGCTCTACTTTTACTTGCTTGGCTTTAGTCCTTAATTGTTCTTTTTTTAGCTTATTTTTCTCTTTTTGCCAGGTTTGATGCATTTGAGGACAGGGAGAGGTATACCATCAGTGCCTGTTTTCTGAATATGGACTTGTAACTTGTCATTGTAGAGAAGTTACATACTTCATTGATAATCAGCACACCTTCACACCCCCCCCCCCGCCCCGACACTGGAATTATGAGCAGGCAGCCTCAGGGTTCTACTATAAAACATCAATTTCCACAATCCCAAGAATAGGAAATGGCAAAAAGTAATGCCCAAAACACAGAAGGGTGAAAAAAATCAACTTTACGGGGTGGCAAGCCCTCCCACACCCCTGATGAAAGAGGCACCCTGAACATATATATATACCAACTCCACAGTAGCACCAATTTGAAGAAGGGAGAAATGTTCCAAAAGAAATTAATCATTGCTAGCTCATACATAGAAATCTCACTGGCAATGATTTCCTATGGAAAATAAGAGAGTGAGGTCATGTCTTTCAGCCTTTTTCTTTGGACTATTGACTTGAGGAATTTCACTTCAGTCATCTGTAGAGGACCTCAGCATTCAGGGGTTGCATGTTGGATTTCCTGATTCTCCAATCATTCCAGAATAGTCTGCTGTATGCCCGTCCATTGTTGCATTTCACTGTGCATGAGCACATCTCTGCTTACAGCTAATCCTGGCCACATAGTGCTACCATGATGTTTGTGGGCACGCCCATCCGTGCCCTATGCACCGCATTGCTATGAGCCATGCTGGGTATTAATAAGGTAGTATAATAGTCTGTTTCTCTCCCACCATGATGGGCAAACCAGATACAATGCTGAAGTTCACCCTCCCGTGCAGAATCTTTTAGCACACAGGTGACTAATCAAATTCATACCATATGTGTCTCAGTCACTCTTTACCGCAGGGCCAACATGCCTTTAAATTATCTTGATTGTTTTGCTTTGATTTTAACTGATATTTTAAAGTTTTCAGATCTTGAATTGCCTGTGTTATTTATGCTTGAAACTGTTTAATGTAAGCTTCACACATTTTGGGCAGTGCTGTGGCTAAAGGACCATAATAAGTGATGGCTGATTATTTATGACTGCGTGTTATAGGGCTCTGTCATTTTTGGTAGTACATTTTAAAGTTCATGTCATCTCCACTTTTCATTTTAACTGCAGGTGGTCTGAGAAGCAGAAACCCACAAAAGCCCAAGAAGGCTTCTGCATTAATGAATAAAACAAATATGTAACAACCTTACTGATATCAGAAGGGATATAACACGGAGGTGAGGTGGGGTTCATAAACTGGAAAGTAAAGTAACCAAATTGTAGGCAATGGTGGTAGAAAGGCATTGCAGAAACTACAAAAAAAAATAGTAATAATGGTAGACATCTGCTATTTTATTTATTTATTTTATTTTGCATTTGCTAACCAGGTAGGTGAACTGGTCCAAGGAACATTTTCAACCATGACCTTGACCGTATGGCAAAGAATATAGTGAACTTATAAAGGTTGCTCTCTCTCTCTCTCTCTCTCTCTCTCTATATATATATATATATATATATGTGTGTGTGTGTGTGTGTGTGTGTGTGTGTGTGTGTGTGTGTGTGTGTGTGAGTGTGTGTGTGTGTGTGTGTGTGTGTGTGTGTGTGTGTGTGTGTGTGTGTGTGTGTGTGTGTGTGTGTGTTTGTGTGTGTGTGTGTGTGTGTGTGTGTGTAGGAACAGGTTAATAAACATTGAATTCTACTTCAAGGTGGCATTGTAAAACAAGTGTCCATAGTCTGCAGTCAGCAAAAGTAGATACAAATCACATCATATATTTTATAGTGAATGACTTAGCAAATGTGGAATATACATCAATAGAGTAACTAATAAACTGTGTTTGAGAAGTTCATATTAGTAGTATAATAATTCTTGTGTAGTCAGATATGCCTAGCAAAACAAAATGTATCACTGAACTTGATATATCATAATTATTTTAATATATACATGTTTACATGTGTTCCTTAGCATACTGAATCTAAGTATTGTGTGCTTATAACTATATATGACAGTAATGCAAGAGAAATTACATTCAGGATTGTGGCTACCAGATGTAAGAGAGAATTTATTAGCTTGTGTTTGTGAAAAAAAAATCATAGTACATTTCCTTTGTTAAATGGGCTTTTAACTTTTTTTTTTTAACTCTGAGAGGGGATATTGATTTAATTTAGTTCATTTGACATTTTATTCCATGAAGGTGGGACAATTTTGCCTGGGGCTGTTTCTGAGCAAACTAATATTAAGTTACAGTAGATCTTGCCAGTTGTGTGAATTTAACATCCTTTAAGACAACTAGGCATCCCCCCCCTTAAAGAGGCATAACTATGTGCATTGGGGTGTTCATACAGAGTACAAGGACAAGATAAAAGAAAAGCAGGAACCGTTAACAACAGAAAATGGATGAAACTGCCAAGATGAAGGCCATGATGGGAGGAGAAGAAGCAGCTAGGTAATCACAGACAAAATACGATGGCGTTATATTGATCATATAGCTAAAGAGCAACAGCAATGATCGATGGCATTGTTAAAACAACATTAAAATGAGTTACTGTCAGTGGGAACCGAATGTGCAAAACTGCTGTAGCCACATCTAAGAGTAGGATAATCAACACCCTACAGGAGTAGGGACAGCTTTAGGCTAATTGGACCAATTTGGCCCAAAATAACTCCGCTCCCTTTTAGGCCTTACATGACCCAGCAATTTGACGGACACCACAGCAGAACTTACAAGGCATTTTCCTAATTTAGTCTTGCTGCCATAATAGTGACAGAGTTACAGCTTTATTAGTGGAGTGGACATTTCCCATCATACATTGCACGTGTGGCTAGTCCAGTATTATTAGTAACTGCAGCTTCATGCCTATTGTATGGCTCGCACTAGCTGATAGCAGTCCCTTAGCACTCGATTGCTGTTGCTGAGTGCTCAACAGGGTTTTCAACCCAAAACTGGTTGGATTAAACATCTGGTTTTGCGTACCACTCCAATTACTATATAAAAAGATAAGACTAGGCTTATTTTAAACACTGATTGAGCGGTATAATTTTATTTTGCTTCTGTTGCTGATATGGGGTTTATAAATGGATGTTAATGGGTAAAGTTAAAAGGAATAACTGCGGAATAGTCAGTCTCATACAGTATGAATACAAACACTAGTAAGCATTAAAAATGCAGATACTGTGAGAGGTAACTTCCCATCCCCAAAACTTGTGACAGAATGTTACTAATTCAGTAATATAGATTAGAAATGCTTTTTGCATCACAGATAAGTACAAAATAATTCCAGAGAAGTGAAATATGAGGAGTACTTCCTGAGTTGTGGAGGTAGAGGTGGATTAAAAAAATGATTAACTTTGCAAGGGTTTTGACAGTAACATAGCTGAAAACAAGAAAAAAAAAACTTTAATCAACATAAATACAAACTTAGTAATGTAAAAGCAAGCATGGAAAGAAAACTAAATCAGGGAAGTGTGAAGAATAAGTGAACATAATTAAGTAGATGTGATACAAAAATTCATTCACTAAAAAAAGTAGTAAAATAGATAAGAAGAGTACTTGCACTCTGTCATAACACCATATAGTATGAGTACCTGCACCCTGTCATAACACCATATAGTATGAGTACCTGCACCCTGTCATAACACCATATAGTATGAGTACCTGCACCCTGTCATAACACCATATAGTATGAGTCCCTGTACGCTGTCATAACACCATATAGTATGAGTCCCTGCACCCTGTCATAACACCATATAGTATGAGTCCCTGAACCCTGTCATAACACCATATACTATGAGTACTTGCACTCTGTCATAACACCATATGGTATGAGTCCCTGAACCCTGTCATAACACCATATAGTATGAGTCCCTGGACCCTGTCATAACACCATATACTATGTGTACATACACCCTGTCATAACACCATATAGTATGAGTACCTGTACACTGTCATAACACCATATAGTATGAGTACCTGTACACTGTCATAACACCATATAGTATGAGTACCCGTACACTGTCATAACACCATATAGTATGAGTCCCTGTACCCAGTCATAACACCATATAGTATGAGTCCCTGTACCCTGTCATAACACCATATAGTATGAGTCCCTGTACCCTGTCATAACACCATATAGTATGAGTCCCTGTACCCTGTCATAACACTATATAGTATGAGTACCTGTACCCTGTCATAACACCATATAGTATGAGTACCTGCACCCTGTCATAACATCGTATAGTATGAGTACCTGCACCCTGTCATAACACCATATAGTATGAGTCCCTGGACCCTGTCATAACACCATATACTATGAGTACTTACACCCTGTCATAACACCATATAGTATGAGTACCTGTACACTGTCATAACACCATATAGCATGAGTACCCGTACACTGTCATAACACCATATAGTATGAGTCCCTGTACCCTGTCATAACACTATATAGTATGAGTCCCTGCACCCTGTCATAACACTATATAGTATGAGTACCTGCACCCTGTCATAACATCGTATAGTATGAGTACCTGCACCCTGTCATAACACCATATAGTATGAGTCCCTGGACCCTGTCATAACACCATATACTATGAGTACTTACACCCTGTCATAACACCATATAGTATGAGTACCTGTACACTGTCATAACACCATATAGCATGAGTACCCGTACACTGTCATAACACCATATAGTATGAGTCCCTGTACCCTGTCATAACACCATATAGTATGAGTCCCTGTACCCTGTCATAACACTATATAGTATGAGTCCCTGCACCCTGTCATAACACCATATACTATGAGTACTTGCACTCTGTCATAACACCATATAGTATGAGTACCTGCACCCTGTCATAACACCATATAGTATGAGTCCCTGGACCCTGTCATAACACCATATACTATGAGTAATTACACCCTGTCATAACACCATATAGTATGAGTATCTGCACACTGTCATAACAACATATAATATGAGTACCTGCACAGTGTCATAACTCCATATAGTATGAGTAACTGCACACTGTCATAATACCATATAGTATGAGTACCTGTACCCTGTCATAACACCATATAACATGAGTACCTGCACCCTGTCATAACACCATATAGTATGAGTCCCTGGACCCTGTCATAACACCATATACTATGAGTACTTACACCCTGTCATAACACCATATAGTATGAGTACCTGTACACTGTCATAACACCATATAGTATGAGTACCTGCACCCTGTCATAACACCATATAGTATGAGTCCCTGAACCCTGTCATAACACCATATAGTATGAGTACCTGTACACTGTCATAACACCATATAGTATGAGTACCTGTACACTGTCATAACACCATATAGTATGAGTATCTGCACACTGTCATAACACCATATAGTATGAGTCCCTGGACCCTGTCATAACACCATATACTATGAGTACTTGCACCCTGTCATAACACCATATAGTATGAGTATCTGCACACTGTCATAACAACATATAATATGAGTACCTGCACAGTGTCATAACTCCATATAGTATGAGTAACTGCACACTGTCATAATACCATATAGTATGAGTACCTGTACCCTGTCATAACACCATATAGCATGAGTACCTGCACCCTGTCATAACACCATATAGTATGAGTCCCTGGACCCTGTCATAACACCATATACTATGAGTACTTACACCCTGTCATAACACCATATAGTATGAGTATCTGCACACTGTCATAACAACATATAGCATGAGTACCTGCACAGTGTCATAACTCCATATAGTATGAGTAACTGCACACTGTCATAACACCATATAACATGAGTACCTGCACCCTGTCATAACACCATATAGTATGAGTCCCTGGACTCTGTCATAACACCATATACTATGAGTACTTACACCCTGTCATAACACCATATAGTATGAGTATCTGCACACTGTCATAACAGCATATAGTATGAGTACCTGCACAGTGTCATAACTCCATATAGTATGAGTAACTGCACACTGTCATAACACCATATAGTATAAGTACCTGTACCCTGTCATAACACCATATAGCATGAGTAACTGCACACTGTCATAACACCATATAGTACACTATCTGTATGGAGAAAATAATATACAGCATCCAGTATGTACTATTGTTGGTCATTGAATGTGAAGGGGAGCAAGTCAAAAGTCAAATGAGGGGCAGGCAGGAAAGGAGAGACAGAAAAGGAAGAAAAATAAAATACAATAAATAACAAAAAATGTGGGGAGAACAAGGGGAACATGTGGAGCTATCTTCTATCCAGGTTCGGGGGATACACACTATACTACAGGAGTTTGGGAACATGTTTACTGTTAAGCTAGGGTGCACCCATCTGGTGACACACCATGTTGACAAAAGAATTCAGTGACACATCAAACCACCACTTACAGTCTGTCTGAGTAAGTTAAGCAGATCCTGAGAGAGGAACTAACTAAATGAGATATTGGACTGTGGTGGTGGTGGTGGTGGTGGTGGTGGTGGTGGTGGTGGTGGAGAGGGTAATCCAGGAGTCCCGTAGTTTACTTCTATTTTAACATGTCTTATGACAAACTATAAGCTGATAAATAAACATATTGCTTATTTTAATACATAGTAATATAAATTCTTGATATCTAATCTGAAATAGTCTTATGTTCAAGAATTAAACAAGCAAGTGGAAGGTTGGAATGAGGTGTTCGATGGAGGACCAGATTAGGGGCCCCACCAAAATGGTCCAAATTGGGTCTTGCAGTTGTAAAGTCTGGCCCTCTATGGAGTATGTTGCTGTCAACCTGAGCAGCAACCACCTAGACATGGAAGGGGGAAGTCGTACACCTGGTAATCTCAAGTGAACACTGGAAGATGTAGTTAAAATATTTAAAAGTCACTGCTTATCTGAAAAAAACAATCAATAATACCCAACAGTGTAGGCATTAAAGGAAAATAACAGAGGGTCAAAGGGTTTTGTGAGCAATTTTGGGCTTCTCCACTCCTGGAAGGTCCATTATATCCCATCTGGAGGTGATTTTTGCACTTAGAAAATGAACTGACTCTTAAGTTGTTTTGCATTTGTTCTATTATTGGCATGTGTATATATACATAGATATATATATAGATAAATGTATATGTATATATGTGTGTGTGTGTGTGTGTGTGTGTGTGTGTGTGTGTGTGTGTGTGTGTGTGTGTGTGTGTATATATATATATATATATATATATATATATATATATATATATATATATATATATATATATATATATCTATATATTTTTAATTAATTAATTTATTTATTTATTGACATTTGATTACTGGGAAAATCCAACTGGGTGGAAGTTCATTTGCCCGGGGAGAAAAACTTATTATAAAACATTTTAAGAGCAATAATTTTACAATCTTTAAAAATAAAACAAAAACATCTGTAGTGTAAATAATTATAACAAATTACATATAATATAAAAACATTGGTTAAGAATCGATACAAAGTATATGACAGTGATTTAATATTTAGAGAAAGTTTAGACAGTTTGTAGAGAAATTAAAGGTTGGTTAGTCTAATACAAATATGAATTGCAATAGGAAGTGAGGGAAAAACAGGCTTATGGCATATTTAGAGAGAAAGTCAAGGAAGAGACTTAGATAGCATTAAGGAAGTAAGTGAAGAAGGGAGAGTAAGGAAGTATAAGGAATGAAAAGACATCTGTTCACATTTAGGGATATAGTTTATTCTGGTCTGCGCAAGAACGGAGCCAGATTTTAGCTTGGAAGTCTTTCAGAGTGGTTTTGAAAGATAGAAGGGAGGATATTAACCTGATGGATACAGGTAAGGAGTTCCAGGGTTGCAGCCTTGTACAAGTACAGACAATGCCCAGCCATAGCTATAAAGAAGATATTTTAATGAATTAATATGATTAATTTCTATTAACATGAACTTTTAGCAGATCTGTTAGATTTGTAGACAGATAGGAGTTTTTGGTCACTGGATCATATTGACCGACTAGGAACATAGTTGTCTAGATTTTTTTTTATTGCATGCAGATGCATGCTGGGTAATTTTATTAGTGGTAAGAAGTTGTGTGTAAGTTGATTTGGCTGTTCTAACCAGTGCTATACAGTGGTGGGTCAGCTTTGTTATAGCATTTTTAAAGTTTTAATTTTTGTGAAGCCTGAAGGTTAGTAAGGATGGGAGTGCCATAATGAAGAGTTGGGAGGAGATAAGTAGTGGTCAGTGTCATTGTAATTGCAACAGGGAGAACATTTTTGGCTCTGTAAAACATCCCGAGTTTTTTTCTCATGCAATTTTGTAAATGTAGGTTGAATGTAAGCTTATCATCTACTATCACCCCTAAAAATTTGTTATGATAAGTAACGTCAATGGTTGTATTATCAAGAAGGAGGACTTTAAATTTTGTTTTTTTTTCAAGAAAGAGGGATTTGGGGAAAAAAGTAGTAGTTTGGTCGTTTTTGGGCTGAGCATGAATTGTGAGTTAAAAAAAAACATGTTTCAGTGTCTGTTAAAGCTTCCTGAGTAATTTTTGGAAGTATACCATGTTGTCAGATGTGCAAATGAGAGTGGAATCCTCAGTGTGTTATATTAGGGTGGCTTGTTGTGTGGAAGCATAGATGGTGTTGGTAAAAATGTTAAAGAGGAGAGGACCAAGGATACAGCCTTGTGATACACCGGTGGTGACTGGAAGGTAAGGAGAGAACATAGAGTGCCATTTTACTGAATGATACCTACTGGACAAGTAGCTTTTGAACTACAGAAGGGTGGGCTGACAGAGATAGAGAGAGAGAGTGAGAGAGACACCTAGTGAGAACATTTGAAGTTTGTGAGCTTTAGACAAGTCTAGAGATGAAGAAGAAACTAGTTTGCCATTATCTCTTTAGCTGTACTGACAGTATCTATATATGTTAGAAGGGCAGTGCTAGTACTATGGGAAGGATAGAAGCCATGTTGTGCAGGGGATAGGAGTTCTTCCTGCAGGAGATATTCTAGCAATTGTTTTTGAATACATTTTTCAACTATTTTGGTGAGGGGAGAAAAGATAACTAGAGGTCAAAAATTATTAATGTCTGGTGAATTTCCTCCTTTGTGCAGAGGGATAATGTGTGACTTTTTGCAGAGAGAAGGAATGTAGGATTCCCGGAGTGACCCATTTATAAGAATTGAGACAGGATAGGCAATGCTATTGGCTACTTTTTCTAGGTATTCTTTTGGAAGGCCATCAGCTGAAGAAAAGCGTGGTTTAAGTTTGTTTAAGAGAAGTTTTATACAGGATGTGGGCACAGGTTTGAAGGCGAAAGTGAATGTGGTGATATGTAGCTGATGGGCAGGTTTGGGTTAGATGTTGAGGAACGACTGGGTCAGGGATGCCATACTATCTATAAAAAAAGAGCTGAACTGTATTGCAGTTTCAAATGGTGAGTTATCAGAAGAGGGGTATGGGTAGAATATATGGCCGTGATGTAAGAT
>NC_056728.1:991702833-991730333 GCF_019279795.1 Protopterus annectens
GTGTGTGTGTGTGTGTGTACATATGTGTGTGTGTGTGTGTGTGTGTGTGTGTGTGTGTGTGTGTGTGTGTGTGTGTGTGTGTATGTTGAGGTGGTGTGGTGGGGCTGGAGATAGTATGGTCATTACTTCTTTAATTTTTCTCACAATCAAACCTCTGAAACACAGGAGGTAATTATAACTTGTATTTGCGTGCCTTCATTGAAGGTTGAATGTCGAGCTGGAACCTCTGTGTTTGTCAACATCTACTGCCAATCATTAGGGGACCGGAGTTCCGCTGTGGTGACCCCTAACCGAGAAAAGCCGAAAGACAACAGCAACAACATTTGGACTGAGAACATGGTGTTCATTATGGTCAGCCAATACCAGACATTATAGTTTCATTCTTTGTAATGCTCAAAAACTGCATTGTGAAGCTAGACCTGTAGCTCTAGTAACTTTTTACATTAATCAGAGTAATATTTATCATTTCTCCCCAGTATTGTCCCTACGTGGTCCAGAAGCCTTCAGCATGACTGGTTATAGGTATTTTAACCTGCCCCACACATTGACATAGTCCTATCCCTCTCAGCTGTTCCTAATTTTACAGAATGCCCCTGATTTTACCTCTAGTACCCTGTCTTGTCCCTCATAACTCATGGAGCACTGCAGACAGCCAATGCCAGACGTATCAGTTTTATACTTCTTATGGTTCACAAACTACGTTGGGATGCAAGAGCAATCCTTTTTTAAATTTCTCAGTTGATTTAGAGGACTAGAGCTCTGTCTTGTTATGGTGCTGCTCCATTTCCCACTGTCTCCTTGTATTTTTTAAACTAATGTGAGATAATTGAAAGAGTTTCCTGTTGTCTACTGTTAGTGCAGAGGACTAAAGTGTTGCTTTTAGTGCCATGTGTACAGTGCTCAAAGCATTGCCCCCTACTTAACTTTAAACATTTGTAAGTGAACAGAGTAATACATAAAGAGTATCTCTGGTGTCTGATGCCCCCCTCCCCCCATTCAGGGAAATGGGAGGAATGCCAGTTTGCCTACTGCATGCCTTTGCGTACTTTGACGCGCTGGAGGAAACCAGAATACATAGCTAGACACAATGTAGAGACAGGAAGGATATGCAAACTCCACAAATAAAAAGCCACAGCCAAGAGATCGACCAGGGCAAAGCACTGTGAAATGGCAGGGCTACTCACTGTGCGTCTGCGGCAATGAGCAGTTGCTGTCACACACACCCTGTTCCTGCCAAACCAACAAATATAGCCACCTATCATGTGTAAGGTCTGTGTCTGTAATGGGAAATCAAAAAAATATGGCCAACACCCCTCAACCCTCCCACGCAAGCGTAAGCCATATCAATACTAATTGTACACAGCTTTCATCAAACAGCACAACAATGTGCAACAATAGTTCTGCCACTCTAGATAAGTTACTTGATTATCAGTCATCAGGAGTAATGCTTACCTGTTCCCATCTCTGATTTCTTAGAATGTTCCTGATTTTACCTTATAGTAAGTCATGCTCCTTGTTAAAAAATTGGTTTGCTGGTAAATCATTCAGATTTCAGGGACTAATGCCAGACATTAGACACTAGAGCTCATCCTTTTTATTGTCCAAAAATGCATGTTGATGCAAAACATGTTATTGCACTAACTTTTTGATTTTTGAGCCTTTATTCTGCTATTATTTTTGGCTTTACCATGAATTCTTGAGCAAAGAACTTAAGAGTTCTAGTATCTAGAGCTCCCTGAAAGAGAAAAGCATTACTGAAGGTAGGGAGTGTCAGCTCCTCTTAAAATCCCAGGTAAGCACTGAAATGAATTACTCTGGGAGGCTGACCTCTAGCACTTCCCGTGCTCATGCTCCTTCGCTGATTACTGGTGTTACACTGAGCGAGCCTTTTCACACCCTGTTTAGGGCACAGCACGTAACTGGAGAATGCATCATCTTTTCTTCCTCCTCATTTCCCCAGTCACAGTCAGTGATCATGGGTGGGGGCTGCTACAGCAGAAGCAGGTGTTGCAGATGTTTTAATCTGGATATGATGTTAGTTTAAGTGGCTTTAACTAAGTCAAGACCATTATGTCAGTAGTAATACTTTTAATGAAATTATTAAACCTTTGACTTGACAAAACACATTTACTACAACCATAGCTGTAGTTGAAGTTTAGAGGAAAAGTAATGCCGATCTTTGGGATTCTTTATCCTAAGAGTTATTGTTACCCACCTGGTTTATTAATTACACAGTATTGCTATAATAGCTTTTTTTGGTTTGACAAATGCAAAAAAAAAAATTAAAATAAGATAACTTGCTGTGTTTGGACCCCAGGTCCAAGTGGCCCCCAGTCACTGCAAGGTTTGCTGGTACCTAAAACCAGCTGAGTAGGGAGGAATATCATTATGGGTGCCTAATCCTATGGTAAGTATAGAAAGAAGCATATAACAAGTAAACTGTGCTTTATTGGAAGGTTTATTAGTAATGGGCAGTTAATAGGGGTAAGGTGGTTGACAATTAAGAGAGTCCTGGTCTGTTGCTGGACCTTATATAATGGAATGCATGGGGAAAAATGTAAAGAGAGTGTGAAAGAGAATACCTTTTATCATAGGAAGGTTGAGTACCTGTTCTAAACTGATGTTTGAAAGGAAGCCAAGAAGGGGACACATAGGCTTAATGTCATTGCTTGGTAGAAGAATGTGCAGAAACATTTTACACTCTGCTACTCAGTGAGCATATAATATCCTAGCAAATGTCTGCCATATAAAAGCTGTTCCTCATTATACATGCTTTGTTTTGATGTTGTTAAAATATTTTACTCAATAAATGTTTTATTCTAGTTCTTGGTTTATATTCTTATTTTTTGATGTTGAAAATGTTTGCCAGAGAACATGGTTTGGTGCTCTCAACCAATTTTATGGTGAGTTTTATGATTTCAGGAGAAATATCACAGACGACTATGAAATCTACTCTGGTTAGAAAGAGGGGTGTCAATCAAATTTTAAAGTACAAGTGGATTGTCTTTGGAGAGCTAGTAAGCATGGAGCCCAATTATAGGGAGGGGATGCTACAAACGAAAAAGGGATTTATCATTGTCCACCAGTAGAGTATGTTGGATTAAAATAATTACTTAGAATATGAATGGCCTAGTTGATGCTAGACAGTAGGAGAGGGTACTTACTCACATAAATATCATTAAATAGACATAGCTGTTTTGCAGGAGACTCATCTATCAACTGAGGAGCATAAAGATCTTATTCAGAGAGCAAGTTTAGTAGAAATTTCACTTGAACTAGCTAAGCAATGTAGTAATGGGACTCTGATCTTAGCAGGAATTCACCTATAGTGGTGGAAGATACTCTCTTAGATAAGGAAGCTAAATCTGTAGCTGTCAGAAATGATTGGATGGGAAGAAGAATTACTATATGTTCAGAATATTTTATCTCTAAGAGTAGCACAAAGGACGTTAGGATAATTTTGGGGGAATACTGAGCTTTCAACAGGGAATTTTGGTGACAGGGTGATTGGAATGTAGTATGCAATACTTAGGATATATGAGATGGATTTAGAAGTCTGAAACAAAGTAAAGAGAGGAAATATTTATGAAATTATTTTGGGATATTTGGATTTGATGATGTTCTTAGATTAAGAGAGACAAGATAGGATTTGACATGTTATTCGGTGAGATTAAGAAGTAGGGCCCACTGGATAGGTTTTATGTTTCAAAGGAGCGCAGTTATTTAATTGAGGGAGTGGAAACATATCCAATATTTCTCTCTATCATGCTACAGTAATTGTTATTTTAAAAGCACTAGGGAGAGACAATTAGACAGCACTGGAGGTTTTTCACATACCTGTGAAAAAACAGGGATTTTTGAGGCTGTCTGGCCACAGACCTTTGCACTTTTGTAAAAGAAATAGTAAATATTCAGGGTCCGCTTGTGCATAGGTGGGAAATCCTTAGAGTAAAACAAAGGATGCAAATCCAATATAAGGAAAAAGAAATCTGGGAAAACAACAAAAAGACCTATAAGGAGTAATTACAGCATTTGAAGTCTTTCAATCAGATGGCAGAAGTGAGGGGCAGAAAAGAGTAAGGTATTGCATGAGGCCAAGGAGAAAGTGGTTGGATTTTTGGATAATCTGAGGGCAATGTATTACATTAAAACAAACTTTCTTTGATAATAACGCCAGTGTGCAGAAAACATTTGTGAGCAAAGCAAGGAAACAAAGAGCATAGAGGTTATTAGTGGAACTGAGGAATCTTAAACATACCGATATCCCAAAAGAAATGCTGAATGTTTTTCAGCAATTTTGTGTGAAACTATATGCTGATGAAGAAGATTCTATTGATTTGTTGGAAGGCCTGAATAACTTTATGAGGGCATAAGATTACCCAACTGAAGTAATGAAGAGGCCAATCGAACGTTACAGTCAATAGGTCAGGGTAAGTTCGAAGTGGTGGTAGCCACACAAGCAATGGGAAAGGTGCCAAGCAAGGAGATCTGGAAATCGGGGGTAAGCAGTTAGTGTGTGAAGGGATACAATGATATTTTTAGGTAGGGTTATATACTGTCATCATCATGATGGGAAAAAGGTATCAGTTTCATGATCTGCAAGGAGGGGAAGGACCCGACAGATTTATCTGCCTATAGACCAATTTTTGTTCTCAAGCATGATTATAAAATTTTTATGTCCCTGCAGGCAGGAAGGAGGCTGTCAGAGGTAATGTACGAACTTATCAATATGGATCAATGTGGTTTTATTGAGGGTCATCAAACGTTTGACAATATGAATAGAATATTATTTGTGCAGTGGGATGCTGAGGTTTCAGACACGTTCTTTGTGTTTATTTGTTTGGATGCTGAGCAAACGTTCAATAGATTGTGTTTGTGTCATCTGTGGTACATTTTGAGTGATTTTGAACTTGGAATCTGATAAAACTACTGAAAAAGTTATATCAGAAAGCTGAAGTGAGGGTAAAGTTGGGGTTTGTCTCTACAGCATATTGCCGCTGAGTAGAGGCACAAGGCAGTGATGCCATTGTCTATCTTGTTGTTGGCTTTTCATCTAGAGTCACTGGCACTGAATTCTGTAATGCAGAGATATGAGTGGAGAAGTCATCAGCAGAAAATAGCTCTATTTACTACTGAAATAATAATATTTGTGACTAATACTGAAAATGACATCCCTATACTTTTCAGCTTTCTCCATAACTATCAAACTTTCTCAGGGTAAAAGACTAATGAAGGAAAAAAACAAGAAAAACTGATGTGAATTATAGGCGTTATTTTCATCTGTCTGAGCAGAACCCTTTTTCAGTGGAGGTCCTAGGAGAAAAGCTCTACACAGAGTATTAGCAACATTAAAATTTATAAGACAGTCGTCAGTGGCAAATAGTTGAATAACGTACATATTCATAGATATAGCACACATATTTATAAACTATTTAAGTGCCATATACAGAGTATGAATAATTGTTAGGTATATGTAGTACACATAGCTGTAAACTGTTTAAGTAACAATATTGTTACTTTAACCATTTTTTGTTTGTAGGTGAATAACAGTAGAAAATAGACTGATTATACAGTTGGATAGAGTTTTGGGCAGTGATAAGGATATTACCCAAGCGTGGAGCATGAGCAGGACCTATTATCTATCATATGCTGTTTGGGGAGATTTTAAATGGAGCCACAAAAACAGTCACCAGCCCACACAGGTTCCTGAGTTCTAAATTAAGTCCAAAAGCAGAAAATGATAACAACACATAAGAACTAAGATACAACCAAGGTTTCTAGTTTCAGATGAAGTTTTAATGTTAAAATATAAGCGCTTTTGCAGGAAGACCTGCTTTATCTGATGCTAAATTTACATATATATGTGTGTTTTTTACATATATGTGTGTGTTTTATGCATTTTTCATAAGTGCTTTTTACAAACAGCAAATAATGTTTTGTGCATTTACTTCACTCAGTAGGTTAGTAAGTTCAAGTCACACCCGTTGATGTTAATTGTTACCACTTAATTTGTATCATGTGACTACTTGTATTTGTTAGAGGTTGTATAAATAGAAGCACATTTCCTTTGTATTTACTAGCATCTGATGAAGCAGGTCTTCCTGCGAAAGCACTTATGTTTTACCATTAAAACTTCAACTGAAGCTGGAAACCTTGGTCGTACCTGAGTTCTTATGTGTTTTTATCATAGATTTTAAATGGTTTCACTTTTATTTCTTATCTAATATAGTGGAATGGTTGAAATCACCCAGTATTAAGTTGTTTGGTTGTATCTCAATATTTTTCAGTATGGTTAGAAAGGTGTAGTGAGAATCTTGAGGCATGGTGGGGGATCTGTAGTAAGTTACAATTTGGATTGTAGTCTTACCTAGTGTTAGTTGCACCTGGAGAATCTCGGATGCATTGTGTTGGGCAACTAGCCTGGAGGTGTGAATATCCTTGGTGAATATGGACACTCCTCTACCTTTAGTGTTTCGGTCCTGGTTTGGTGGCTGAAAAGTGTGGTAAGAGTTGTAGCCTGGTATTAAAGGGGTGCTCTCTGGAGCCTTGAACCAAGTCTCAGTTACTGCCCCATGTTTGTCTTATTTATTTATTGGATGAGATTTAGAACTCTGGCCCTAGTGTTAGCTGGACTGTTTGATTTATTAGGATACAAGTGTTCTTGGACTACTGGATCTCTTATGCCCCTATAAGCAAGAAACAGGTCACCCCTAAGGAGTCTATGTGTAACTGAGTATAGGGATATACTGTATAGTCTTTCTTTGCAGTTCAGATCTTTTAGGCATCTGATCATTTTAGTTACAAACTTCTGGGGGGGGGGTCTTTCCAATTATTTGATATGCTTTGGTATGGCTTTGGCAATGAGACTCTGTAAAAACAGGAAAAAGCTGCGTGAAACAGGCTCAAACACAAAAATACTGAAAACAGTCCAATGTTTTAATGAAGCGCTTTTCGTCACCTTCAAAAAACCCTCAAAAAAACAAACAGCGCACCAACAACAAACACAGGAGATAACACACGACCTGCAACACGGGGTTGCTATTTTAAAGAACAAGTCTGGTGACTTTCACATTTTCAATTATTCATCGATTGAAATTGATCCTGTCTTAATTGAACTGTTAGCTAAGTGAAACACGTTTGACCCTAGTCGACATCTGGACATTGTGCAAACAATTAAAGATTTGAAGTTGTTTGTAAGAAAACTAAACTTGACAACTTTGTTTGGTAATATTGGTGGAACAGGTTCCCTATTTAGGGTTCCGTGTGTTTTTAACCCTCCATTACACCCAATGTTAAATATCTTTGAAACTATAATGGAATTAGATCTAAGATATTTTGCTAATGACCAAAGGAATCTTTTTAATAGTAGAAGGGTTGAAGTAAACACTACACGGGAAGAATCTTTGGCATTACAAACATTGAAGTCAATGAAAGTTAGAGTGATTAAGCCAGACAAGGGGGGAGGAGTACAGGCGTTATTAAGCAGTGATGCCTATACTAAGGCATCAATTAAAGAAGTGAATAAAGCCTATAACCTTATTAAAGGCTACATAAATGATTTGTTTATAGAATCTAAAATTGATGTCAATCTGCACAATTATATGATCATGTCATGGCCAAAAATTCCTATATTATTTGCAATTCCGAAAATTCATAAGGACTTGAACAATCCACCTATGAGGCCATTGACAAATGGTCGCAGTTCTATAACATATCCTTGCGCCAAAATGGTTGACAGCATCTTGAAAAAGTATTTAACATCTGAACCACAAGTCTGTAAAGACTCTTGGGCTTTCTTACAAAATATGAATAGTCTGGATTTTGATGTTGCCAACAACTTTCTAACAATTGACGTTAAAGAACTGTATACGTCAATTCCACACAGAGAGTATTGAATGGGTGAGTTTATTCCCTTATAGTAAGGGAGTATCTAGTCAGGAAATTTATCTTGTGGAAGTGTTGTTGGATATTATTCTCACCAATAATCATTTTTCATTCCAAAATGAGTTGTACTTACAGAAGCAGGGTGTAGCCATGGGCTCACCCTGCGGTGAGAGTTTCTCCAACATTGTTATGGTATATTGGGAGAAACATTTTGTGTTCAACAATGCTTTCCACATGACAAATATTATATACTACACACGTTTCCTCGACGATATTTTTATTCTGTACCGAGGTGATGTAGACTTAGCAAAAAATTTGGTTGAGTATTTAAACAACACAACTGATTTTCTAAAATTTACATTTAATTTTCAATTGTCCTGCATTGATTATTTGGATGTCAGATTATCCAAAGATTTTGTAAACAATAGATATACCTCAAGGATATTTAGAAAAGACACGTACTGTAACTCATTCTTGCACTTCACTAGTTCCCATCCATTGTCACAGAAGCGTTCAATAATAAAGGGCCAACTGATAAGGGCCACTAGAATGGTTTCACTTGAAACTGAATTCTTAGAAGAATGTAACTTACAAAAACTGGTAAAAAGCGAACTGGAACACAATAAGAGCAAAAGCTTCTTAAAATCACGAGCTGAATTTATTTAACCAGATACAATGTAAGCGCTTTCGGCAAAACAAATGTCTCGCCTTCTTCAGACAAACAGCAAGATGACATTTGAAATCAGTTTATATACTTATATCCATTAAAAAGATCCAATCAGAGAAATGTTAATTTAATAATTTATTTTTTACCTTTTTAAGGTTCCCTTGGAAACTTTTAGCTTTACAAATGCACATTACTGTGATTGGATCTTTTTGATGGATATAAGTATATAAACTGATTTCAAATGTCATCTTGCTGTTTGTCTGAAGAAGGCGAGACATTTGTTTTGCCAAAAGCGCTTACATTGTATCTGGTTAAATAAATTCAGTTCGTGATTTTAAGAAGCTTTTGCTCTTATTGTGTTCCAGTTCGCTTTTTACCAGTTTTTGTGGGTCGTATCTTTTGGATTGTTAAGAATGTAACTTACTCAGCGAAATGTTCCAACAAAGAGGGTACTCCCTGACGCTTTTTGAAACAATTTTTAATGAAGTTTACTTTAAAAGAATTAATGGGACAATTACCCCTATTTTAGACAGAAGAGAAGTTGTAAGTGAATTTGAGGAGACGACTTTGAACGTATCTGGGGGGAACGACATTCAGTGACAATATATTTAACTTAGAATGTAATAAGGTAATGAGTAACAATGTGACTAACACATTTGAGTGTAGTTTTATTACTACATTCAGTATGGATAGTTTGTTAATTAGGATTATTTTACACAGGAATTGGGAACTTATTAAACAGGATAAAACACTATCAGACAAATTAGGTAGTGTTCCAAAGATCGTCTTTAGGAGAGGAATGAATTTAAAAAGTATGCTTGAGACAAAAAACAATGAGGGTGCCCATAGACTTGCTGGCATGTCCATTTATGGCTGTTGCAGCATGTGTAAGTTTATAGCTACAGGTAGAACATTTGCCATCAATGAAAGAAAATATGAACTAAAACACAAATTGCATTGCAATTCTAAAATGGTTGTCTATGTTGCTATGTGTACATCTTGTAAAGCATTCTACATAGGAAAAACAGAGCGAAGGCTCCGAGATAGAATTTACGAACACATTTATGCAAAAGGTACCAATAAAATGGACAATGCTCTTGCTAAACACAGTATGTTAAATGAAGGACATAAATTTACCTTTAGGGCCATAGATCAAATACAGCAAGATATTCGTGGTGGCCCTATAAACTTGCTTCTAGAAGAGTGTGAATTGCACGGCAAATTAGATTAAATGCCTTTGTTGAACCTGGCCTCAATGAGTTTTGTAACATAATGTGTCTGCTAAAATTAAAAAGTTTGAATAGATAAATTTTTGTTTATTACATAAACGATACAGATTAGCTTTCTTCAGAAAAAAACTTTTTTGTAACAAATTTTTGTTACAATATGGTTTTAATATTAGGAGATGACATTTGTTGTTGGAGTGGTATGGAAATTATTTGTTTTGATATTTTATAAAGTATTTTAAAGGTTGTTGAAAGTTTTATATATGCACTATTTGTTGTGTAGTAATATATACCTTTTCTTTTGAGTTTGATCATGTGATCACTTATGCTATTTAAATGGAACTTGTTTTTTAGAAATGTAATCTGAAGAAGTTGTCTTATTGAAGGTGACGAAAAGCGCTTCATTAAACCATTGGACTATTTTCAGAATTTTTGTGTTTGAGCCTGTTTCACGGAGCTTTTTCTTCTTTCTTCTTTATATTCCAAAGTGGGCACTCTACTCACTCATGGATCATGTCAATGCAGCATACAAGAAGATGAGGGCTTCTTTTGATCTGGAAGAAAAAGCCTTTTTGTATGAGCTGATTTCCTTATCATCACTGTAACATGGGTCTATATTACATTATCAGAGTTTCAAAACTTCGAATCTGATATGGTCGACACCATATAATCAAAGTGTTGAAACCTCAAAAATGTAACAAAACACAACAACCTACAAAAACAAACCATTTAAATGCTCTAAGCAGGGGGGCAAGCCCCCCCCACTACTTAAATATACCAACTCCGAGATTGCACTACAGTACAGAAAAGGGAAATCTTCCATTTCCGCGCTGTACGGAGATCTCCATTAAAAGATTAGAAGTTTCAAGACTTCGATCATATGGTGTTGACCATATCAGATTCAAAGTTTTGAAACTTCGACCTTCTGATATAGACCCTGCAACATGATAGGTAAATGTAAGGGAACTGTCCAACCATGTGCCAGGTCTCTCATAATCTTTTCATTTTGTAGTGGTGTGTTATTTACATTATAAGTTGGAGGTAAGGTGTACTTTCAAAATGCTGCAATGTTGCACTTTTTGGCATTGAACTTGTATATTTTTAGTACACCAGCTACTGACAAGTGTAAGCTACTGCTGTAGTGTGAAGAGAGAGACTTGATGATGTCTTTCAGCTTACAATCATCCACAGTCTTTGGTAACTAAAAATCCTTGTTTGAGAAGTGGATCTGAGAAGTAGATGCTGAAAAGCAAAGGTACCAATACAGATCAATGCAGAGCTCTGCTGGTCTTATTCATCCTCTCAGAATATGTACCCTGCGCTTACTGTGTGACTCCTATCTTTAAGCTAGTTGGCTAGCCTATCTAACCACATACAGGTCAGTTCAGAGCTCTTTCAATTTGCTCATTATATTTTTCAAGTGGTATGCCATCAAAGACCTTGACAAGGACAAGGTATGCTGTGTGGGCAGCTTGTTGACAGTCTACAGCCTAAGTAACCCTTTCAAAGAAGGTCACATGATTCATTGTTAAGGATCTACCTTTGATAAAGCCAAACTGCTGGGGGCTGAGTTTGATAAGATTTTTGATGTCGTAGTTAGTTAGATGGGTTATGATATGTTCCATAGCTTTGCATATAAGACTGATTAGGCTGATAGGTCTATCATTCCTGTGCTCTGTGATGGGGCCATCCTTGTGGAGTGATATCACAAAAGCTACATACCCCTCCTGTGAAACAAAGCCAGTTGCTGGATTGGACCAGTTAGTGCCATTATGAATAAGCTCGGAACAATGAAATTTCTTATTTTTCTAACATAGCTAAAGAAAGATTTGTAGTTGTCTTTGGCTACTTTAAGTTCGTGGGATGTCTTTGTTTTTCCTAGTTTCTTATCTAACTGTTTGATGTTCTTCTTAATCTGAGGGTCATTTCTTCTGCTATACAGGTTTGGCAGTTTCTTTGTATTATATAGTTTATTAATGCTTGAGGGCAACTACATTTTTTTTTGCTTTTATACTGACCAATTTGCTTGGATCCAGCTGGGACTGCCAGTTTAATACATTTGTCCAGGTAGTGTTAATATTGTGGGTAGCACTGTTTAATCAAATTTTGAGACTCCATCACAGAATTGTAAGAGATTTGTATATTTGAAGTCCTTGAATTCTGTTAAATTTGTTTCTGATGATTTGGAGATTCTGATTGAAAATTACCAGTTTGTAGTCTGATTTGACCAGTGAAGGGGGATACCTCGGGGATGGTGTGTAGAGATGCTCAGTTTATTAAGAGCAGGTCAAGTATATAATATTTTATAGTGGGTGTTTTAACAATGTGTTTCAGAGAGTAGTTGTTTATAAAATGTAAGAATGTTTGTGCATATTACATACTGCACTGGTATAGATCCCCCAGTTAATTGTTGGCTATTAAAATCATGAGTCTATCCAGAGTATCTTGGAATGTTCTGTTTTTTTTGGAGATATGGAGTGGGTTCTGCAGCACATTATGAACTCATAGCTGATCTTATTTAGTGTGATTTGAATCTCTATAAGTTCCTGTCTAGAGGTAATTTGCTGTCTAATCAATATAGATTCACCACTGCAGTTTCCATCAGGTCTAAATGAATGGTCAGCACAAAACCCAGGTATTTAGGGAGTGATGTCTGGGTACTTAAATTAAGTTTTGGAAACAACACATACATGGATGTGCTGTGTTTAAACGTCTGCCATTAAGTAGAGTTATTTTGATATGGTTCAATGGCTGATTTGTTTTGAAAGTTAGGTTGGGAGGTTTGTCAGCTGGACCTTGCCTAAAAACGGGACAAAAGAGGCTGCATAAGCTTTTGCCACCATGAGGAAACCATGTAAACTGTCTTTAGTGAAGCAGAAACAGTTATCAAGGATCTCATCTCAGGCTGACACATACTGTATTCCCCTAGAATGACACCAAGTGTTTAGCCAATTGTTAAATCCAGTCATCGTTTCATTACCGTGGTTACCATTTTGGTGATGAGATGGTTCCCCTCAGTACTAAGGTATTTCCTGCATTTGTGACATGCATGGAGAGCTCTGTCTTGTCTTGATCTCTTTATATCCTTCAGGATTCTGAGCAGCAGGTCAATTACCCCAGCATGGGTCACCACCATGTCGTGCTTATATTTGTCTGGTTTAAGGGTCCTAAGGGCCCTTGTAGGATTAGCAATCTTGGCTACTGAGGGACAGCTCACTAACATCCTGTTTTTTTTTCAGACTTGTGAGTGTATAATCCATGTGTCTAACTATGGTGTCAGCAATCACTAGTACATTTATATTTGTGTTTGAAGATTGTTTAGGTGTAATTCGTCTAGGATGTACTGCTGTGTTGTCACTACATGGTGTTACAGTGCTTAGTTTATACTAGGTCATGCACTTACTAGCAAACTTTTGCTTGGATGGTGTAGGTGACTGATGATCACAGGATGGGTTTGATTGTTAGAGTGCATTCTCAAATTTGGCTAAGTACTTGCATCTCTCACAAACAGACACTGATGAAATAAGTAAAAGATCATGGTCTGTGGTCATTAGGCAATTCTTACATTGCATGAATATACCAAGTGCTATAAGGCTGACAACAGACAGTAAACTAGTTTGCTGACCTTCCATTCTGACCAAGGGTGCAAAGTGTAGCGGGTAAGAATAAGAGAATGTAATAGGTTTCAACACCTGGATTAAAGTATTTGTTCAAGAAAAACAATAGATGTTGATTAATTAATGATTTGAGCACTAGGTTAACCATATGCAGTCCACATTCTAGTCTAGCCTATCTATAATGTCAGTTTGGTGGGTGAATCACAGAGTGTAATAGAGTTTCAGCTCCTAGTATTATGTATTGATTTGGGGTAAATCAATAAATGTAGATGAAAAACAGTTTTGGTCAAGTACCAAGACAAGGTAGGCAGTAAATAATTTTGTCTAGAATGGCTATCAGATGGGCTTTAGACATGCAATGATGTACCACTACTTAGTTCTGCAATTTGTACAGCTTTAAATGGGAGGTTGAGTGAATTAAAGTTCCTGAGAGACTTTGAAAATCAAAGTGCCTACATCTGTAGGATATGGTGTTACAAGGTGCTGTGCTGAGTACTATCACCCATTGTTAAGTCAAGGGGAAAACATTGAAAGAACCAATAAGAAAGCAGTCTGACGTCCTGTCAAAAAAAAAGATCACCCCTCAGAAAGTGCAGCAAATTATTCCCTGCCACAAAATAACCACTGCTGTTCTTAGCAAGTTTACACCCTGACTATAAAACCAATTGAAACTGTACTTTATTGTAACATTAAATCTAAAAGTTGGAGAAAGAGCAGAAAATAACTAGGAAAACACTTTTTAGTTATATGGAGATGCAGTCTAACAAATTAACAAGGGAAAACAGTCAGTGTAACAAAATGGAAGATCTACTAATCACAAAAACATCCAGGTGACCACAAAATTCACAATACAAGTGACTTTAACTTAAGCTGTAATTTAATGTAAAAAAGTGGTTGAAAAGTGTAAAACTGGCTCTGCCCATGCATAACGCCTGGCTGACCTTACCATACCCTCTTACGTCCTCGCCACTCTTGCAGCTACTTTTGTCTTACACTACACCTCATTTTTCTCCTTAAGCCCCCCTAAAGCCTTACGCCTAATAATGGTGCATGTTTGCATATGCATATTAATTCTGTGTGTAACAAACACTTGCTTACTCTACTGTTATGTTATGTGTGTAAAAAATCATTTACTCAAGACTTTTTCTTTTCTTTTTATTTTTGACTGGGCCTTCATTCTACCACCCCATACCTACTGTAATGGATTGAAGACTATTGCTCTGTTTTAACTAGATCAGTGTGTAGAAGCACAACAAACCAAAGGTGTAAAACTGAAATCCAACTTTATTAAGTAGAAACTGAGTTAAGCACTTTCGTCCCAAAAATCTTATAGGGACTTCTTCAGAACTAATATATTTCAAAAACATATTAATTGTATAAAAATTACCCTGAACTCACCTATCACAGCCAACCAATGAGCTTAACCTAATCATTAATTATTCAATTAAAAACTTATTATTACAAAATAAAACTTCTAAAACCACTGAATTAATACAAATACTATAAATTAAAATTCTTCTTAATTTTTCAATTTCAAAATGCAATTTATGCTAGTAGTTTCATTTAATCCAGGGGTCATAGTAGGTTTTTTTAGTTGGTTAACTAGATCAGTATTTTTGTGTTTCTCTGTTTTAAATGCTACATTGTAAAGTAATGTCACTTGTTTAACTTTATTTGGAGCTTTTCTCTCTGGGTCTTCGCTCCAAACAGACTACTAGTCCAGTCGGACCTCCCCAGTAAACAAATGCCAAATAAATAAAAATAAATAGAAAAAAAATAACAGGGAAAATGCGTTGATTATTTGACAGAGAGGTGCAATCTGATTCACTAACAGCCAGGCAACTGTTTAAAACAGCAACCTTAACAAAGCAAACTGTAAAAAAAAATTTAAAAATTTGGTAAAATAAGCAATCAAGTGCAGAAATCGCCAAAACATCTCTAACTGCAAACTGATTTAAGTACTTTCCTGGTTATTATGTGGTGTTTAAGATCGTAAGTAACAGCAAAACATCTCTCAGCTCATGTTTCTGCTCAAGTCTCCTGAAGTCTTGGGAAAAAGCTAGTTGAATGACCACAAGCACTGTTAAGCTGCGGGAAAATGTAAAAGAACCAGTAAGAAAGTAGTTAGAACTAAAGCCAAAATGTCCACACCTCAGAAACAGCAGCAAATTATTCCTTACCAATGAATAACCACTACTATTCTCAGCATATGCACACCCTGGCTATTTTTTTTTTTTTACTGTTGAGATGGCCATCTTTAGGGCATCTCAGTGGGATTATATGACCTACTCAAGGAGTATTGCAGATTACTAACCAGCCGATGTTAACTGTTATTCATTGCACTTCTGTGTCTGGCGCCTCTTTTTACATATTGTCTATTGCATAAACACCTGTCACCCTCTTCTGCATCTCTCTCACCTTCCCTTCTCCTTTAATCTTAATTTAAAGGTATGATCATTGAGATATACCTCTATAGCCCTGTATTAAACCATACTGTCCCTTAAGGGCTAAGGTAGACTCTGATCTATGCATATAGCTGCTCTCTCTGCAAGGTGTCACCCCACTCTCCTATTAGTTCCAAGCCCTTTTCCCTTGACCACTGCTACAACCCATCATTACACTTCTTAATTTGTTCTTCAGCATGTTGGCTGCAGGTACAGGTGACACTTCTGAGAAAGCTACATCCAGCACTGTTTCCTAGTGTCTCTTAGCCACCTCCATGCCCCTACTTGCTGGCATCTCAATTGCTGTGTCTGACATGCCATCAGTGGCTACATGCACCACAACAGTCATCCCTTCCTCCCCACTGGTGATCACTTTGATCACCTATTCACATGTCTTACTAATTCACATGTCTTACTAAACTTAAATCTAAACCTTGAAGTCACCTTCTTTGAAATCTGGTCTTACCTTTCTCACTTATCTATACATACTCTTAATCACTATTGTAATTGAGTCTGTAATCTGCAAAAACGTCTACTCTCTCCCAACACTAGCTTTCATTTCCTTCACTTCCTGCCTCATTCCTCTACTCCCCCTGGCCTCTAACCTTCCCTATCCTACCAAAATCAGCCACTTGCACTTCCTGTGCTGGTTGCCTCCTTGCCAGTGCTGTTCCTACCTCTCTTTCCTGTTCTTGTGCTCTTCCTACAAGACCTGTTTGTTGCTCTTTTTTATCTCCTCCATCTCCATCTGGCTTGATTGTCCATCTTTGCCCACTTCCCTCCTACTGTCCTTTTGGTGTTGGCTTTTGCTAGGCCACTTCTGACTCTATTTCTCCTTTATCACTACTTACTGATTTTTTCATTTGTCTTTCTGACCTGCCTTACTTCTCTTTATCCTCATTTTCTTGTCTGCATATCTTACTCCTCCTGGCATCTTACTATATCTTACTTTATGTTATCCCACTTGCTGGTATTCCTCTGATAATCTCTGCCCACGTATTCCTGACCACTGCCTTTCTCCATACATCATTTTGTCACCACATCATGACTGGTAACCTCCTGTTTCTGCCTCTTCTTTCGCTCGGTCTGACCTTTCTTCCATGATTAGCCAGTCCACCACTATTTCTAGATACTATATTAAACCATGAATTCCTATTCTACATACTCCACATTGTTTACAACTCCAAATCTCAATAAGCCAAACAGCTCTCCACATCCAGAGCACCAAATAACAAATTTCTCTCCCACTATTTTTGTCCACTGTGTATTATTCTTTTCGTATACTATTCCCTGATTCCTTTTTTCCCTTTTAATTTATTTTTGAGGTATATTTTCTTTTTAGCTTACCCATGTATTTCATGCTTTACTTAGGCCTGTTGCACAAATGCCAGCCAAGTGACAAAGTGAAAGGAAATTATGGTTAAAAGACAGACATTTTCCAGGAAATTTATCTTAAAATACTTTAGTCATGGACAAAGGATCACCTATGACCACTGTCTTTTTCCAATAAAGCAGTTTCATGGGTCTTTCAGTAGCAATACTTTCAACCCTAGTACTAATCAAATAGCAAACAGACAAACAAAGGCACACATCTTCCAGATGCAGACAATTAGTTCAATACAGTTCTGTTTACATACCTGAGAAACAAACCAAGAATGAATAATTGGGTCATCTATCTACAGAATTTGAAGAATGCAAGAGATCAAGAGAGTTGAATAAATAAATACTCCCTGTTTCAGTATTATATACTAACTAAAAAAAATCAGATCAAATCTTAAATAATCAAATTGCTCAAATAAATTTGCAGACTCTACCAGCCTAAATCACTTTATCATTATGAACATCATCATCACTTCCCCATTTCCCATGTTCTACATGGGGTTGTTGTGTCGCTTCGACTGTCACCAGCTCTCTCAATTTAACAGTGATACCTGACTATCCTAGATCTTCTCTCACACAATCCATCCATCCATCCATCATTTTTTTCTGGACATCCTTACTTCCTCTTTCCTTCTTTATTTCTCTACCGAGTCTTCTTACCAAATAGTCTTCTGCCTTTCTGCATGTGCCCAGATTAATGTAATCTGTTCCCTTTGATCTTCTCTACATTTGGAGCTACTTTGGCTTCTGTTCTGATGTCCTCATCTCTTCATCTATCCCACAGTGTGCATCCTATCACCCATCTCAGGCCCTTCATCCCCATCACCTCTACCTTCCTCAACTGCTCTACTTTCACTGCCCAGGTTTCTGTACCATACAGGAGTACTGGTCACACCTTTGTTTACGCATACCTGACTTTGCTGCTTTAGCATTCTTGCATCACACAGCTACACCTGACAGTCTGTGCCAGTTGGCCACAGACCCTCTAATTCTAACTTTAACTTCCTCATTCAGGCTCCTCTTCTTCTCAACCATCACTCCCAGATACATGATGCTGTTAACCTGATCCAATATTTTCTCTTCTATTTCAATTTTCAGCTTCTTGTGATTTCCTCCATTTGCTGCCATGATAACCATCTTATTTGTACTTTGTTTAATTCAATGTGCTTTCAGTTTTGCATTCCACTTACCTATCATTTGCTGAAGTTCCTTTTCAGAGTCGGTTTGTGTTGCCGGAGTGTCTGCATATAGTAGCTTTGCTGTTCTGTCTCTTACAGTCTGTTTGGTTATGTAGACCCTCACCAGTATTAACAGCAGTAGACTCATAGCTGAACTCTAATGCATACCCACTCCCACGTGGAAGCTCATTTATTAGTCTGAAAACTGCTCATATTTGTACCATTGGGTCCTTGCCACATAGCCTGCACTAATTCTATCAGTGTTTCTGTGACACTGAACTATCGCAGTACTACCCAAATCAGTTTTCTTGAGACCTTGTCATATTCAGTCACCAAGTCTAGGAATGCCCAGTTGGCCTCTTGCCTCATCTCTAGCTTCTTCTCTTCTGCAAGTATTGGATCTTGGATCAGTATTGGATTGGTATTGGATCAGTTTTGCTGTTAACTGATCTGAATCTGAACTGATCATCTCCAACCTTACTTTCTTTCTACTCTGAGTACTTGTTTATCAATCACCCCGCCAGTACTTCCATACAAATTGACAAGAGTTTGATGCCTCTATATTGCCCACAGTTGTAAATATCCCCTTTGTACTTGTACATCGGCATTAGAATGTTTACCTCAGTGCCATTTCCTTACCAGCAAGCCATCTACATGAGTTGCATTGACCACTCTTGTATGTGATCTCATTTCTGTCTATCTTGCTGAACCATATGGTGGCCAGCATAAAGCCATGTTCCAGACAGAAGACTAGGATGGCCTCTTCTTTTCCTCTTGTCCCACCAATGTGGACCCAGGCTGTCCTCATATCCAGTCATGTCTGCCTCTATATGATTTATTTATTTTATTTATTTTATTTTACATTTGTTGACTGGGCTAGTCTAACTGGATACATGTCCATTTTCAGTAGAGGCCCGGGGAGAAAAGCTCCAAATTTAATACAAAGTAGGAAATCAGTCAACCTAAAATTTAAGACAGTCCAAATCAGCATGCAGATATAAAAAATATAATAAAAAACTAAAAATGATAAAATATAAAAAAAATTTTTTTTTTTTTGAGATGAGCAGAGAAACAATATTTTAGATGTACTTGGAATAAAAGAAAGAATAGGTGAGAAAGAGGAGGGGATAAGATAGGAAAGGTATTGGAGATATAATAGCATGAGTAGAGGATAAGATGAATTTCATAGAGCTAAGAAAGTTAGTTTTAAGAAGGCAAACATGCACCTAAGAAGAGAGGAAAGAAAAGAAGCTTTTGAGTACTTGTTCAAAGGGTAAGTTTTGAGGGTTTAGTTTCCCCATTATCAACATCAATTCATGCTGTCCTGCTATGTCTATTAGGTCCTGCAACTGTTGCCTGAATACACACTTTTTCATGTCATTACAATCTTGATGTGGAGCCTAGGCTGTGATTATGAATACTGCCCTATCTTTGCATTGGAGTCTGATTGCAATGATTCTGTCACTAGTTCTGACAACATCCCTCAATGTCTTCTGGAAGCCTCTCTTTCACCACAATTCCCACACCATTTCTAGTCTGTCCTCCTCCTGAGTAGTAGACTCTGCTTTCCAAGCAAATTGGCTCCTGGATACACTCAATGTCCAGTCTCCTTCTTACCATCATCTCATCCACTTTCAAGTGACATCCTCTCAATGAACCTATATGGAATGCATCAATCCTTACTTCACATTTGCCATGTTGATTGGTTTTATGTCCAACTTTTGCTCAACAGAGCTATTCCAGGTAACCTAAGGTGGGCAATTGGACATTGGCCAGTTACCTACTGAATCAGGGTTTCCAGGCTTTGTGGTAGCCACACACTGGCCAAATGAGGCACAAAGACCCCTCCCACAGTTAACATGGGTCGTGAATCCACTTATCATTGGCAAATACCTATACCCATATTTGGCAACATTAATTAAAGTGAACACATTGTAAGGTCAAGTTTCATTTAAATGTCTTTGCTAGACAAAAATACAGTATTCTCTTTGCATAAGTCTAGAAATACAGCCATAGTAAAGCAGGCCTACAAGTTTGCATACAGTTTACATGTATGCACTTTCAGTCAGTAAAAATAGCGTTCGGTCAAGAATACTGATAAGAACAGAATGTGCAGTACATTTGACACATTTTGTTTGTATGGTACAAGGCTTGGGAACCAACGTCAAGGAGGCATGTAGACATTTACAAGGTTTTGGTATTATTAGGAGATACTTCAGACACAGTCAGTTAGTTCATTTGGACTGATATGCAGAAAGTCATTGCAGTACAGACACTTGAATATGAGTGCAGATGTTAGGTCAAATATCCAACATTCCAGAATATAAATTATACTATTCAGGAGGAAAGGAATATGAAGAATATGAGTGCAGAAGCTGCAGACTATTTCAGTTTATCAGCACTGTTATTGGAGACAGTATTCAGATATTGCTGACATCTACATAATAAAGCATTCTTAACTGAACTACAGTGTTTGCAGATTTTATTCTGAAATGTACAAGAAGATTTGGCACATGAAGGTGAGAATGGCACCTGTTCAGCACAGTTCTCGGTAATTAACAGATAAAGACAGTCATTACAGCCCCATCCCAGTTTCTTCCAGTATTCTACACCTATATCAATTCTTACACAAATCATCTAGAGTCAATTTTTATATGGAGTGGCTAGCCCTGATGATGTATACAGTATGTGATCTGTGATACTGTGCACCACAGCTGATGCCTAAAACAGTAGTTCTTCAAAATTCTTCCCTTGGTAGGCACCATCTAGGTTCTGTACTGCTGCCAACAACTGCATTCATTTTTTCTTTTGACATGGAAACACCCAGCATACTTTTGGGAGGTGGGAGGAATCCCATAGAGACACAAGGAAAACATGCAATCTCCACACAGACATTTGCCTGAAATCAGGATCTAACCATGTACCCTGTGCATGGGAATTGAAGACCTTAGAAAGTATGTTACAGTGAGCTATTCTGCAGTACACTTAACTAAACTACAAATCATTCAGTTCTTGTCGTAATATGCTTGGTTCAGTAACTGAATAAAAATCTAAAATAGTCCAATGACTTTATACTATAAATCTACTTTCAGCTGTTGAAATCAGTTCATCTTCTAGATACTAGCTGAAAGCAGTTGTATTGTAAACACATTTGAAAGACAAGAAGCTTAGCTTAATAAATACAAGTAAACATATCATCCACAAATAAGCAAACTCACCTCAACTGATGAAATTATAGATCAGCCATTTGTCCCTTCTCTGCAGCACTCTCATTGTAAATTGTGGATACAATAAAGAACAACATACTGTGCTGAGTTTGACATCCAGGAAAAGGAAGTGCTGAGAAACCATTACATGACACACTTCCTCCCCATATCCTTGGTCAATCGATGTTCACATGGGGAGACAAGTACATATCAAGAAGTCTTGGGGCACTTCTGATTAGAATGCAGCATTTTTTAATCTGTGCATTACCTTAAAAACATTTCTTATTTAATAAAAGAACCTGTACTTTTCAGGCCCCTCCCTCCAGCACATTTGTAGGCCGGCATCTCTTGCTGTACTAGCTGGAAATTTTATGTTGCAGAACTTATTTATGAACTTAGCTAGTATATCATTCTCCTTTGGAGAGTTGGTTAACTTAAATAGATCTTGTCTTGTAAGTGTCAGCACTGCTCAGGGAGTTGGCATGTAATGAACACTACAAGTTCTGGCACTCAGTTCATTTGGTGACATAACCTCTTGATGCCGTGCCTTCCTCGTAAGTGGATGATATTCTCAAGTCTCCAGTCACCGCCATTCATCTTATGAGAATACTTGTATCCTATGACACACAAACACTATGTAAACAGACACTATATCATCATTCCTCACTCTTTCTGTCTCTCTCTGGCAGTCTCCCTGCAGCATTGGGGCTGGTAATTAAACCCATGCCATTTGGGCTGCAGTCAGGACTTTACTCCTATCAGCCATATACTGCATACAAGCATTATTCATGATTTAAAATGATACAGTGGAAATATGTTACCGGCATAAGATATGTGAGTTACATCTTAGATTTTTTTTGGCCTTTACCAGCCATCTCCTCACTTGGTAACTTTCTCATTACATCATCATGCTAGGTAGTAAGAGTGAGAGCTAGGTGTTTTTGGCAGGCCAGTATTTATGTCTGGGTGGAATGATTCTGTAACATAACCTCATTGTTTCCTGACTGCTTTATGCGTGTGTGTATGTGTGTGTGTGTGTGTGTGTGTGTGTGTGTGTGTGTGTGTGTGTGTGTGTGTGTGTGTGTGTGTGTGTGTGTGTGTGTGTGTGTGTGTGTGTGTGTGTGTGTGTGTGTGTGTGTGTGTGTGTGTGTGTGTGTGTATCTGCGTGTGTGCCTATGACACTGAGTGTGGATGCATGCTAGGCATGCATGAGAGTCTCAGTGTGATATTGCTATGTCTGTATTTTTACCACTTAAGCCACAATTCCCACACCATTTCTAGTCTGTCCTCCTCCTGAGTAGTAGACTCTGCTTTCCAAGCAAATTGGCTCCTGGATACACTCAATGTCCAGTCTCCTTCTTACCATCATCTCATCCACTTTCAAGTGACATCCTCTCAATGAACCTATATGGAATGCATCAATCCTTACTTCACATTTGCCATGTTGATTGGTTTTATGTCCAACTTTTGCTCAACAGAGCTATTCCAGGTAACCTAAGGTGGGCAATTGGACATTGGCCAGTTACCTACTGAATCAGGGTTTCCAGGCTTTGTGGTAGCCACACACTGGCCAAATGAGGCACAAAGACCCCTCCCACAGTTAACATGGGTCGTGAATCCACTTATCATTGGCAAATACCTATACCCATATTTGGCAACATTAATTAAAGTGAACACATTGTAAGGTCAAGTTTCATTTAAATGTCTTTGCTAGACAAAAATACAGTATTCTCTTTGCATAAGTCTAGAAATACAGCCATAGTAAAGCAGGCCTTCAAGTTTGCATACAGTTTACATGTATGCACTTTCAGTCAGTAAAAATAGCGTTCGGTCAAGAATACTGATAAGAACAGAATGTGCAGTACATTTGACACATTTTTTTTGTATGGTACAAGGCTTGGGAACCAACGTCAAGGAGGCATGTAGACATTTACAAGGTTTTGGTATTATTAGGAGATACTTCAGACACAGTCAGTTAGTTCATTTGGACTGATATGCAGAAAGTCATTGCAGTACAGACACTTGAATATGAGTGCAGACGTTAGGTCAAATATCCAACATTCCAGAATATAAATTATACTATTCAGGAGGAAAGGAATATGAAGAATATGAGTGCAGAAGCTGCAGACTATTTCAGTTTATCAGCACTGTTATTGGAGACAGTATTCAGATATTGCTGACATCTACATAATAAAGCATTCTTAACTGAACTACAGTGTTTGCAGATTTTATTCTGAAATGTACAAGAAGATTTGGCACATGAAGGTGAGAATGGCACCTGTTCAGCACAGTTCTCGGTAATTAACAGATAAAGACAGTCATTACAGCCCCATCCCAGTTTCTTCCAGTATTCTACACCTATATCAATTCTTACACAAATCATCTAGAGTCAATTTTTATATGGAGTGGCTAGCCCTGATGATGTATACAGTATGTGATCTGTGATACTGTGCACCACAGCTGATGCCTAAAACAGTAGTTCTTCAAAATTCTTCCCTTGGTAGGCACCATCTAGGTTCTGTACTGCTGCCAACAACTGCATTCATTTTTTTTCTTTTGACATGGAAACACCCAGCATACTTTTGGGAGGTGGGAGGAATCCCATAGAGACACAAGGAAAACATGCAATCTCCACACAGACATTTGCCTGAAATCAGGATCTAACCATGTACCCTGTGCATGGGAATTGAAGACCTTAGAAAGTATGGCAACCATGTTACAGTGAGCTATTCTGCAGTACACTTAACTAAACTACAAATCATTCAGTTCTTGTCGTAATATGCTTGGTTCAGTAACTGAATAAAAATCTAAAATAGTCCAATGACTTTATACTATAAATCTACTTTCAGCTGTTGAAATCAGTTCATCTTCTAGATACTAGCTGAAAGCAGTTGTATTGTAAACACATTTGAAAGACAAGAAGCTTAGCTTAATAAATACAAGTAAACATATCATCCACAAATAAGCAAACTCACCTCAACTGATGAAATTATAGATCAGCCATTTGTCCCTTCTCTGCAGCACTCTCATTGTAAATTGTGGATACAATAAAGAACAACATACTGTGCTGAGTTTGACATCCAGGAAAAGGAAGTGCTGAGAAACCATTACATGACACACTTCCTCCCCATATCCTTGGTCAATCGATGTTCACGTGGGGAGACAAGTACATATCAAGAAGTCTTGGGGCACTTCTGATTAGAATGCAGCATTTCTTAATCTGTGCATTACCTTAAAAACATTTCTTATTTAATAAAAGAACCTGTACTTTTCAGGCCCCTCCCTCCAGCACATTTGTAGGCCGGCATCTCTTACTGTACTAGCTGGAAATTTTATGTTGCATAACTTATTTATGAACTTAGCTAGTATATCATTCTCGTTTGGAGAGTTGGTTAATTTAAATAGATCTTGTCTTGTAAGTGTCAGCACTGCTCAGGGAGTTGGCATGTAATGAACACTACAAGTTCTGGCACTCAGTTCATTTGGTGACATAACCTCTTGATGCCGTGCCTTCCTCGTAAGTGGATGATATTCTCAAGTCTCCAGTCACCGCCATTCATCTTATGAGAATACTTGTATCCTATGACACACAAACACTATGTAAACAGACACTATATCATCATTCCTCACTCTTTCTGTCTCTCTCTGGCAGTCTCCCTGCAGCATTGGGGCTGGTAATTAAACCCATGCCATTTGGGCTGCAGTCAGGACTTTACTCCTATCAGCCATATACTGCATACAAGCATTATTCATGATTTAAAATGATACAGTGGAAATATGTTACCGGCATAAGATATGTGAGTTACATCTTAGATTTTTTTTGGCCATTACCAGCCATCACCTTACTTGGTAACTTTCTCATTACATCATCATGCTAGGTAGTAAGAGTGAGAGCTAGGTGTTTTTGGCAGGCCAGTATTTATGTCTGGGTGGAATGATTCTGTAACATAACCTCATTGTTTCCTGACTGCTTTATGCGTGTGTGTATGTGTGTGTGTGTGTGTGTGTGTGTGTGTGTGTGTGTGTGTGTGTGTGTGTGTGTGTGTGTGTGTGTGTGTGTGTGTGTGTGTGTGTGTGTGTGTGTGTGTGTGTGTGTGTGTGTGTGTGTGTGTGTGTGTATCTGCGTGTGTGCCTATGACACTGAGTGTGGATGCATGCTAGGCATGCATGAGAGTCTCAGTGTGATATTGCTATGTCTGTATTTTTACCACTTAAGCCAAGGTCCTATGTACCCCAAGTTAGACAGTTAATGCATTGTGGGCTGGACTTCTGGTATGAACAATGGATATTCTTGCTGCAAGAAGCCCCTTTCCGATTTTCAGATTAAATATTTATTAAAGAAAACAAGGTGTTAAAATTCATTTGAAATTGAAAACAATTGGTCTCTGGGTTATGGTCAGTTCAGAGGTCTACCTTTGGTTACAAACCTTTTTTGCCTCACAGACAACGAGAGCTTAACTTCTGTTGCTTGATTCTCTCTCAGCCTGCTTGCCTCTTAAGTACTGTTTTTGCTTTTTGAACTCAGAATGCATACATTGTATCAGAGCTCCATCCTGTACAGCAACACACCCAAACCACTTAGGCTATAGTTTGTATCACAATTAAAACAACAATGTTTAATCTCAGAGTTAAAGTTCTAATTTCACATTGTTTTGTGTAAAGGCACAGTATCATGCTATCTAAAAATAATTGAAATGAAAATCAGTCTGACTACCACAGTCCAAAGCATATACTTTAATAAAACAAAAACGTAATACAAATGAGCACCTTTGAGTTAAAAACCTTTCTTCAGATCTGTAAAAAACATAAACTGTTCCCTCATATTTAAATACAAACAAGGCCAGTCAATGAAAATACTTAATTGAAACCATTCTGAAAAATGTTAAACATACAATGTATCCTACAGTTTCATTGCTCAATTAAAATTTAAAAAAACAATCAAAAATAGCCTCTAGCATATTATAACCAATTAGAGGTATTCCATACACATAGTGTAAAAGGATTTGGTAAAATAAAACAGGACCAATCAAAATAAGAGATAATCGCCATCTGTCCAATCAATAATCAAAATCAGTCCGTGTTTCTTTATGGCACTCAAAGTAATTTACGCTACCAATCTGATGTTCAGTGGATGCTCATAAACCAATCCAAATCATTCTCTAGAGTCAAGTGACCAGTGAGAGATATAGTCTATATAAAATCTTACAGGTTGAACTGGACTATCACTCACCAATCAGGAAAAAGATGTCTGCCCATATCCATTGCAGACAGAACAAATAACATATTCCATTGCATGATTAAGATTAATTCATAACTGCCTTTTAAAACAGCCATTTGAAAACATAGAATGATTCATATTTAGTCAAGATGAATTCAAAATATGCGTCCCATTCTCTGGCTGCATTCAACCTAATAAATACTGCAAGCTACGCAATGCCTCTAATTGGTTATAATATGCTAGAGACTATTTTTGATTTGTTTTTAAAATTTTAATTGACCAATGAAACTGCAGGATACATTGTATGTTAAATTTTATTCAGAATGGTTTTAATTAACTCTTTTCATTGATTGGTCTTGTTTGTATTTAAATATGAGGGAATGATTTCCCTTTTTTTAACAGGTCTGAAGAAGGGTTTTCAACTCAAAAGTGCTCATCTGTATTATGTTTTCTGTGTGTTTTTGTTTTATTAAAGTATATGCTTTGGACCGTGGCCGTCAGACTGATTTTCGTTTCGATTGTTATTGGTTTTGTTCGAGTCCAACTTTTGGTGGCTGCTGCTGTATTTCTTCATTTATTTTCTTCAAAAAGAATATGAGTCAACATATTGATTATAAGAATATACAAAGTAGAGAAACCAAACTTTATTTAAATTTCCTTAACATCGATCAGGACTGATG
>NC_056728.1:991735333-991765333 GCF_019279795.1 Protopterus annectens
ACGCAGTCTAACTCCTATGTCATACTGGATGCTATGACAAGAGAAGATGTGTCCACATTGGTACATGATGACATGGTTGCCATAGCCAGTCAGCCACAGTTGCCTACATGTGGCAGTGGCAGTAGTAGTAAAGGTATGCATATTGGTGGTCGTGATATTTATTCAGCCACTGTTCACGTGACCTATGGTGCAGGTCTGCTGAAAGACACATTGCAGATGCATAAGAAAACCATTTACATTATGTGCTATGCTGTGCCCTGAACAATGGGTATCATACCAGGGAATGCAGGTGATGATGCACTCTGTGAGCACACTGTCAGTGTTACTGAAACAATGTATGTTCTGCATACATTGCTAATTTATGCTGCCAGTATAATATGTGTGAGCAATGATTTTGCATACAGGGTTGGACTGCTGTTATAAGGGGTTGCTTATACTCAGGTTGGCTTGCCTCATGTTGCTGTAGTTGATGCCTCTGAGGAGGAGATCAGGCAATCAATCAGTGTACAACCACAACTTTTTTTGATCACATACAACACTGTGGAACGTTCCCAAAAGTAATTCAATAAATTTGTAGCAGGAAACCCAAACGATTTGAAGAAGAAGAAACAAATAATATCCAAACTTTAGTACAAAACCTTCTAGCGCCTCAGTGCAACCACCTTTACAGAATATCAATCAGTGGCCAATCGATCCCATGACAAGGATACACCAGCCACCCACCATGTTATTCCTGTACACTAGTAGCAGTGCCACTGAACTTTCAACTTTCCTAGTGAGGCACAACATATGTCCTACTATAGACAGTACCCCGGTTGGGGTCATTACAGCTTCACTCTGTCTGAATTTTGCTTAGATACTGATTTCATGTTCAAGCTCCTTTGTTGTTGTGTGTCTGTGCACTGTATGATACTAGTACGTGGTGTGCCAAACAGAAGCACTGCATGATACTAGTACATGGTGTGCCAAACGCAAGCACTGCATTATACTAGTACATGGTCTGCCAAACACAAGCACTGCGTGATACTAGTATGTGGTGTGCCAAACAGAAGCACTGCATGATACTAGTACATGGTGTGCCAAACACAAGCACTGCATTATACTAGTACATGGTCTGCCAAACACAAGCACTGCATGATACTAGTACATGGTGTGCCAAACAGAAGCACTGCATGATACTAGTACATCATGTGCAAAACACGAGCACTGTGTGATACCAGTACATGGTGTGCCAAACAGAAACACTGCATGATACTAGTACATGGTGTGCCAAACACAAGCACTGTGTGATACTAGTACATGGTGTGCCAAACAGGAGCACTGTATGATACTAGTACATGGTCTGACAAAGACAAGCACTGCGTTATACTAGTACGTGGTGTGCCAAACAGAAGCATTGCATGATACTAGTACATGGTGTGCCAAACACGAGCACTGCATGATATAAGTACATGGTGCGCCAAACAGAAGCACTGCATGATACTAGTACATGATGTGCCAAACACGAACATTGTGTGATACTAGTACATGGTGTGCAAAACAGAAGCACTGCATGATACTAGTACATGGTGTGCTGAACATGATCAGTGTGTGATACTAGTACGTGGTGTGCCAAGCAGGAGCACTGTGTGATACTAGTATATGGTGTGCCAAACACGAGCACTGCATGATACTAGTACATGGTGTGCCAATCAAAAGCACTGCATGATACTAGTACATGGTGTGCCAAACGGAAGCACTGCAAGATACTAGTACATGCTGTGCCAAACATGAGCACTGCGTGATACTAGTATATGGTGTGCCAAACAGGAGCACTGTGTGATACTAGTACATGGTGTGCTAAACAGGAGCACTGTGTGATACTAGTACATGGTGTGCTAAACAGGGACATAACACTAGACTGATAAATAACTGCCTGAATGACAACATTTTGAACATTAATTCACTAAGTCACCAAAAGCCCAAACTGCAAAATACTGAAGGAAATTTCTGAAACATCAATGATACAATGTCAATCAATCTGCATCAATGACCATATTAAACTAGGGGCATAACAATAAGAGAGTAGAGTGAAAGCTAAAATGTTTTAAAAAAATAAGTAAAAATATATCTGAAAAACAGGAATAATACCGGGTCAGAATGAAAAAGCATTATCTTAAGCCTAGTAGAAGAGTTTTTTTAAACGCCTTCTAATGTTTTCTATACATCCCTGAAACTGTCAAGGTAGTGAGCCCAACATGTCTGGAGCCTGGAAAGGATTATAAGTTGGAGGTATCTGTCTTCATTCTGGAGATTGCAACTTATCCTCATTTTGCCAGGCAGCGATAATGTGAATGGCTAGTATGATGCAAAAACATTATAATAAGAGTAATAGGAGGGGCCATGGTCATGAAGAGCTTGATAACTAGTAAAATAATCCTGTAGACAATACAGCTGATATCAGGTAGCAAATACAAGGACTGCAGAACAGGACTAATATGGAAACATCTCTGAACTCCGGTAAAGAACTAAACCATGGAGTTTTGTGCTATCTGCAACATACCAGCTTCATTTCTAGGTTGCCCCAGGTAAAGAGTACTACTGTATATCTTATGAGAAGCAGCAAGCCATGTAATACTGGAGGTAAATCCAGAGAGTAATTATGGTGCTTAATTTGTGCGATATACCACATGTGGTGGCAATAAGAAAAGAACTAGAGGTAGGATCTTTGGAAAATAGAAAGAACAAATTACACAGAAATAAATGTTACTTTGGAAGTACACCTGCAGAATAATTTCAGGAGGAGGAGGAGAAGAAGGAGTGAGGTTAAGGAAGTGCAGGAGTTGAACAATTTTTGTAATGTTGATGTGAATGATAATTGTTAAAAGAAAAACATATACGTATAATGCATGAAAATCAAAAATGTTAATATTTTTTTTTCTTTTCTGTTAACACATGTACCTGTACCTATATCATTATTTAAAATGTGAGAATTTATTAAAGGTGTTTAAACAAATGTGATAACACACCTGGTCTGGAAATTCCATCCATTTATCAAGGATCACAATGAGGTTTTGCAAGCTCATTGTGAGCTCCATGTTGTTAGCCATTAACATAATGTCAAGAACAGGAGCTGTTGAAGAATCAAAATGATTTTGGCAGCATTAATCTGGGTTAGTTTAGACAGCTTTCAGGTAGTCATCCAGGAGATTAGAGGGAGTCACACAGGAGTGGGAGGGTGGCCTAATGGTTAAGGTGTTTGCCTTACAAACACAAGGTTCAGGGTTTGAGTCTCATGAGAGATAATTGGCTAGGCTTAAAATGGCTCACAAGGGCAGTTAGCTTAGTACCAATCTATGAATCTGTAAAGGGTAGGAGGGGAGCTGTGGATATGATCTAAACAGCAATAACACAACAGTCCTGTCTTTTCAAAATATCACTCAGGGGTGGCATAGGTTCATAGGCGTTTACTAGGCTAATAACCACAAGGGCATTTTTAAGCCTAGCCATGCATCCCAAATCTCTGACAAGTTCTGCTACCCTTGATAAGTGTAAGCAAAGGCCTGGGAAATGAACCATTTACAGGTTACCTGTGTCCATTAGAGACATAGGTGCCAAACCAGGGATGAGTTTCTGGTTTCCCATCCAGTTGTCCAAGTTGCACTTGAATTGGGTTAGGGAGGAACTCTGCTTCACATGGATGGGGAGCCTGTTCCATTGACAGGTTAGTCTCTGGGATACATACGTATCTCTCCAACAGGTCATATTTATATCACAGGCAAGGGTTAAGTCTTTAGAATGGGTAATTCTGGTGCTGTTTGTTTTGTGGATTTGCAGAGTGGGGTCTGACAATGCCCTTTATGCCAGGCACAGATCTCCCCTCAAAAGCCATTGGGAGACAGAATAAAGGGATAGGGCCTTGAGGCAGTCTGCATAGCACATATTACTTATGCCCTGTATTCTTTTAGTGAGGAACCTCTGTGGACATTCCATTTGTTGGATATGACTGGTTAAGTACATACCAAAAGGGGCATTATACTCAATTATAGGTTTGATGAATGCCGAATACAGTGGAACAATGACTTCCTTGGACTTAGGTGCCATATTTTTCTTTATAAGTTGCGCAGCATAGAATGATTTCCTCACCACTGTAGACATGTGATGATCAAAGGCTAGATTACTATCTATGTGTGTCCCTAAATCCCTGACTACTGGGTCAACTCAAAGGGGTGTGTTGTCAATATGATAGTTACCAGGGATGGATGACTTCCCAAAGGATACTATTAAGCATTTATTGGCATTTAGTTTTAGTCCATGGCTCTGACATCAGTTGTTTGTCTGTGTCAGTCCCTCCTGTAGAACATTTGTGTCAGTGTGAGCTTCAATGACAGCTCCTAATTTGCAATCATCTGCAAATTTAGTCAACCAGAGAACACTTGATATTGGCCTTGACTTCTGAGAAGTAAATGCCGAGAAGGAGCAGTCCAAGGACTGATCCCTGAGGGACTCCAGTTGTAACTGGCCTCTTTGTAGAGGTGGACTCCCTCATTCTAACTTCTTGGGTCCTGTCTGTGAGCCAGCTGGCTATCCACTGGCTGACATACGGGTTTGTACCTAACCTTTTGAGTTTGTCAACAGTGCCCAAATGGGGTATTGTGTCAAATGCCTTGGCTAGGTTAGGGTAGGGAGTGTGAACAATTTTACCCTCATCCATTGCTTTGGTGACCTTCTCAAAAAAGTCTACCAGGTTGAGTAGGCATGATCTGCCCTTGACGAAACCAAACTGGGTTGTTGGATCCAGTGTCTGGAGGTTTTCTGTATCTCTATTGATCATCTCCATGATAATTCTTTCCGTGGCTTTACAAATAAGACTAGTGAGACTTATGGGCCCTTAGATAGCCCACCTTTGTGCAGAGGGATGACTGCTGCCTTTCTCCATTCATGAGGCATGAAGCCTGTTTGGAGGCTACAGTTTAATAGTAATTCCAGAGGCCCTGATAGATCATGTTTCATGCTATTTAAAAGGCATCCTGGGATATTGTCTGGGCCCACTGATGCAGTGTTCTTGGTCTTAGAGAGAGCATTAAGGACGTGTTCCCTAGTGATAGTAGGGGGAGTTATATTTGATGATATTTCCTGAGGGAAGGTTGAGGAGGAGAGAGGAGTAAAGCTGGGGCTGAATTTATTGGCCAGGAGGTTTGGTATATCTTCTGGCTCAGTATAGGTGGCTCCATTTACAATGAGCTCCGGACACAATTGTGTATTGCCTTTGAGGTTGCGGACATAGACAAAGAATGCTTTGTAGTTGTCCTTGGCCTGGGAGGCCAAACTTGCCTAAAATTTGGCTTTGGTAGACTGTATTTGTCCTCTGAGCTGTTTGTTTAGTTTGATAAGAATGCTTTTATCCTGCTGGGTGCTGCACCTCCTAATTTTTGCCATGATTTTCTTCCTCCTGTTATAGAGATGATTGATTTTGTGATTCCACCAGGGTGGCTTGTTTTTTGAGTTAGTTCTGTACTTCTTCCTAGTGGATACAGCTGCCTCTATGCAGCTATTAACATGCTTGTACAAGGTTTCTTGTGAACAGTTCTGCATAGGCAGAAGTCTTCTCAGGGTTTATGGGGACTTGAAATTTTGCCAGGTTCTCACTTAATAGCTGGAGGTTAGCCTTAGAATAGTTCCCGAATACTCCAGGTTTAGCTGGGGGTCCAGGTTCTATTTTTACTTCAAAGGAGACCATTTTGTGATCTGACCTTACCAGGGTAGGCATTACAATAGGGGATGTGCAGCAGTCTGCTATATTAATGAGGACCAGATCCAGTATGGTTGCACTCCTGGTTGGTGTATTGAGTATCTGGTCCAGGGAGCTTTTGTTTACAAAATCTAGGAATCTCTGTGCATGTATGTTTGGTGTCATATAAGATTCCCTGTTAATAGTAGGGTAATTAAAGCCACCCATGAATATGGCGCTGGGTTGGATAGTTAGTGTTTCTAATATGTTTAAATACATGGTATGGGTTTCCTGGGTCATAGACGGGGACCTATAGCTTGCAAGGAAATTGTATTGGATGTTCATAAATTAGAGCCTTGGGGAATCCTACAGCTAAGGGGAAGACAGCATATATGAGACAATACCTGATAATGTCCAGGTTGGAGGCAGACTAGCCTAAGACTGTGGCTACCTCACAGTAGGTGCTTAGGCACTCCAAAAGGTTCACATAATCAGCCAGGTGAAATGTAGTTGATGAATAAAGCAAACAGAATGACAGCTGTTCAGATTTAGAAACTGAAAACCAAATGGTTTGTGTGAAACAGTATATGGCACGCCAATTCATCACACAGCCATAAGTTCGTCAGCAGCATATATCACAATAAAAGAGTGATTTATTCACCCCCCCCCCCACCATGAGGGGAGCCTGAATAATATAGGAAGTTACAAACAAAACTCCTTTGTTACATAAATATTCATACTGCAAGGTTGCACAGGATCAGGGAAAAGGCCACATGGTTTTTAATCAAAGCCATGAATGTCCTTTTACGCTGTTGCTATGCATCCTCTGAGTTGGAATGCTTTAGTAGTAAGGGTGTGGAGTATACAGCTTAGTCATGAGGGCCAAACAATGGCTTACCATCATGCAAAGAATCTTTTGAAAGTGAAATGTTATCAAGAAATTATTTAATGTGTCTGGTTATTTTACACTGTAAATAGCACACCTTTGGATATCTTTAAAGGAATGGTACATACTATCTAAATTAATCCTGAGTTTATATTAGAATCTATAGAAGGCACTGAATTGCTGACCTGAGAAGCTGAGTCAATATATTGTTTTATAATGTGGGCATTTTGGAATTTTGTATTTCAAGTTTTGTAGTTGGTCTTTTGTAGTCTGAGCCTTTCGGCTTCAACCTTTTATCAAAAACCCATATTCAAATGATAGCCTCATTTGTTTCAGCAGATATTTTTTTGTGCTGGTAGAAATGGTTACTCCTGTGTTGGTTTTGTGTAACACAACTGAAATGCTCAGTCTGCATAGCTTTGCTTTTACTTTGTGTGCTATTGTTTGCTGTAATAAATATACATAAGTGGGCAGTCAGAATAAACAGAGCATTGTGTTATATAAAATTGAAGTATATGTGGTGATAGGGAGGGGGTGATTTACAGACACACATACAGCACAATGGTGTTAATGGAGGAAAGTGTGGTATGTACCATATGTTCATGACTGCCTAAAGGTATGTAAATGGGTGTGTGTGTGTTTCTGAAAGTCATTTTCTGAAAGTCGGGCCTCTACTGAAAATGGACATGTATCCAGTTAGACTAGCCCAGTCAACAAATGTAAAATAAATGTGTATATGAAATCAAGCATGGCGGCTTGATTCAGAAATGTATAATGTTGTCATAACCCCACTGATCATCTTTTCAGAATGCCAGGAGTTGACTGTAAACAGGGAATTTACTTGCACTGTGGTGCTAGAAGTAACATCAACATTATTAGGACAGCATGTTTTAGTGGCTGCATTCAGAGCCAATGGCCACAATGCTGCATGTTGTTGCCCTTCATGTTGTAGACATGGTCTGCTAGTGGTTAACATAACATCACCTTCACATCTGGGACACTGTCAACTGTCACCATGTGGATAGAAACACCATGCAGCAGTTATTAGGCATGTACCACTTTTACATAGAATAAAGAGGGTGTGTAGAATGCCTGCCGGAGAGGGCATGAAAGCTTGTGCAGCATTAACCATCCTTGTTATGGAGACCTTTCAGCATATGGCAGATGTGTTAGGCATGTACCACCTTTACATAGAATAAAGGGGGTGTGTAGAATGCCTGTCACAGAGGACATGAAAGCTTGTGTAGAATTAACCATCCTTGTTATGGGGACCTTTCAGCATATGGCAGATGATGTGTTAGGCATGTACCACCTTTACATAGAATAAAGGGGTTATGTAGAATGCTTGTCGCAGTGGACATGAAAGCTTGTGTAGCATTAACCATCCTTGTTATGGGGACCTTTCAGCATATGGCAGATGATGTCTTAAGAGTTTCACATGAGCTGGCCATGCAAATTCTGCACTGCTTCTTTGATGTGATGCTGCAGCATGTGGAGGAGTGTACTTTATTTCCGTGGACAACAGAAAACAGAACCACCACTATGTGGGAATTCTATGACAGAGGCCATTTGTTTGAGTTTCTAAAAGCTATTGACTGCCCCTATATTGCTATTAAGGCCCCACCTGCCCCACATTGTACCCAGTATATCAACCAGAAGAGCTTCTAATCCATCAACTGCTAGGTAGTGTGCAATACACAGGGTATTATATGCATTGTGTCTGTGTATCATCCAGACAGTTTCCATGATTGCCACATTTACATTCCTGAGGGAAAGGAAGGGTAGCTGTGGACCTATACCAGTGGTTCATGCTGTGTGACTTTCCACAGGATCATCTAGTTGATAAGTGCACATACTGCAACCCAAAGAGTTCTAGGTATGCTGGCCCCATGAACATAGGGAGCAGGTCACTCATAATGCTGAATTCTTCTGGGTGTTGCAGAATGTACCGGCTGCATCTTGGAACCATAGTGATTACCCCATCTAGTGAGATGATGGTGGAAGGGCAAGATGAACCACACTAGAATCATCTGTGTTCAGTTGCAGAAAAGGTGTATTACACCCAACTGTATGTTTGTAGCACTGAAGGCCCAGTTCTACTATTTGGATATATCTTGTGGAGAACTGCATTATGCCCTGGAGACTATTTGACAGTTAAATCACATTAGAAAGATGTAGAGGAACCCTGATGTACCTCCCCTTTTGGGGTGCCAGTAGACTGCCAATGTCCATGGCCCATTGATGGGGTATGAGAAGATAATTATGATGGTAGGGCTACTGGGATGTGTAGTGCTGTTGACCAGCAGGACTTTGAGTGGCCTAGGTGGGGTGTCTGCATGGTAGATTTGGAATAGTGTATGACCATGGGAGTGTTCATGCCCAAGGGTGGAGGCAACCATGGACACTGTTTGAAATGGTGTCAACCATCTGTGTAAGCCTGGTAAGTAATTGTGAGATGTGCATCCATCACCTCACACAGTCATGGCAGCTAGTTGCTTTCATCCTTATGACTGCACCAGTGGCTGCCAAATGAATCACCACTGCTTTTGACAGGCATATCTGCTCCAGGTCCTTTTATTTATGTCACTCTACATGCGTTGAAGTATGTCATGCAGTCTCTGAAGCAGTGGTGCTTCTTCATGTAGGCCACACAGCACATTCAGCATTTCTGACATGGGTTTGATTAGTGACCATATGTGCCTGTTTCGCTAATCTGCACGTCCTCTGACTGATGCCAAGGTGGTACCCAGGTTTAAGAATGTCTTGGAAGTATGCCAGAAACATCCACCCCCATGCTGGATGCATGCACCTTTGAAAGGAGTTCGGCCCTCAGATGCCAATTGTGGTGGTGACATCTGTGCAGCTTGGATTGGGATGACATGTCAGGACATTCAGCACTGAAAACAGATGAGTCTAGTGTGGTTCATCTTTCCCCTCACTCATCATCTTACTTGATGGTGATTTGAGTGTTTCCACCACTGCTAGCATTGCTGACAGTGTCACTGTGTCATTGGATTCTGACATGTGCATGTTGCTGTCATTATCAGCCACTACCGACCTGCTGACATCAGACATGTTCTGACGTGTGGTGTAAACACTACCACTGTAACATGTGAAAGTATATAGATAGCATACATGTGGCAATACTGGATTGTATTTGTGACTCCAGCAATGAAGTGGCACACAACACTGCTACATGCCCATTGTAAACATAACCTGTGGGCACATATGCCCTTTCAGGTGCTGGTTGTCACTGTTGCAGCCCTGATGTCCCTGGATGATATTCACAGCTATAGGTTAATATCCTACAGTAATGGCACATACTACTAATAACCAGGTGCACCCCCTACAGACATTTGGGAAGTTGCCTCCAACCCTGCTTCCCCATCCAAGTTACCACCAGTTGTGATGGCTCTCTTGCCTGGCCTGGTGAGGGATACAGAGGAATTCTACCATTTCTTTCAGATGCCACTGTGTTGGAGGTCCATCTACAGTGGTCAACCTGTCTCTGACAATTTCCTGTGCTTTGGTCTGGGCATGCATTAACATGTTAGTCATCCAATGATGCACTTGTATTATTGTCCTGTTATGGCTGTCCAGTGAATTGATGTCCTGCACTTTCCCAGTGCTACCTTCTCCCTCTGCCCTTCTTAATAAAATGAAAAGAAGGCACACAAATACCCCCCAAAAAGGTATACCCTTCTTCCTACCACAACTGAGTGCACCTTTATTTTATTTTGTTTTATTCTGCTATTGTTTAGTGGGTTTGTTTGACTGGTTTTATTCAAAAAAACTACATTTTATTGGAGACCTGGGGAGAAAAGCCCCAACATATTACAAACATTTCTAAACATCCATTAATATACACTAGTAATCATTAAGTCATATACATTAACAATTACACATCTTCTTCTTCTGTCTTTCGGCTTTTCCCAGTTAGGGGTCGCCACAGTGGAACTCCGGTCCGCTAATGATTGGCAGTAGATTTTTATGTGCTGGCTTGCCGGGCTTAATGCACAACCTTCAATGAAGGAACGCCCAACACTCATTCATGCATGTTGACACACAGAAGACGCTCTAACTGAGAATTGAATGTGCAACTTCTAACTGTGAGGTGACAACGCTACCGCAGCACCACCACCGCAGTATTAACAATTGCACATACATTTGCTAATTAGATTGCATTCATATGAAATGAAGGCAACTATTATACTATAAAACCTACTTATGTATTAATAAATGTAGATCAGTGAGCATTTGAAGAGATGTATTAGTGAGTTTGTAAAATAGATAATAGATTACATGATTAATGCTTAGCAATTCAAAGAAACGGAGGTGAGAGAAGGACCTCGGTAGGGAAGAACATGTTAATATTGTAGTTAAGAGGTGGAATATACAACAGGTTCACTGATAATTTTATATATTTGTCTATCATAAGGTTTATATCAGAAGAATAGACGTGGGGTTGTGCAGTGTAACAATACTATGTGTGAGGCTGGGAGATGCTGTTAAAACTGTTCAGTTGGTGGAGACTACTTGTGGGGCATATAATTCAGATTATATAATTATATATTATTATTATATTATTATATTCAGGTATTCATTGCGAAGCATAGGATTCTGAATGAAGATAAATGGCTTTGTAATATGGCATGTTGAAGACATCAGCAGATTTATCCTGGAGAGATACAGGAGCAGATTAATTGATTTGATAAGTGAAGTTTTAGTTGTGTTTTAAATGAGTTTGCATTCTGAATGGATTTTAGTGGTAGGGGTATGTGGTTTCATCGTTTAGCTATACTACCTGAATATAGAGAGTCACCTGCAGTAGAGATGATTTGTTTAAAGTGATTAGCGATTTTCTCTAGAGCATAAAATTTGATTGGAGAATAGTGTTGTATTCATTTGTTAAGGGTTGGGCCATTTTCTGCCTTAGAGAGAAGTCTGTGTATTGTAGTTAGCTGAAAAAGAGCTAGGTGATGCGGTAGTTCTAATTACGTTAATTCTCTGTGTGCTATGTAGTAGTGTGTTCTATTGTTATAGTTTACTGCAAATTTGGTTATTTTGTTATAATATTGCTCAGGTTTGGACAGTCGTGAGACTCAAAGGATAGTGAAGATTGGAGCAGCATAGTGAAGAGACGGCAAAAAGAAAGTAGAGGCTGCAAGTCTTCTGACTATGTTAGTGAGGTAGGTTTTTATTTTGCATAATGTACCTAGTTATTGATGAATTTCTTTAACTACTTGTGATACATGGTTGTCAAATTTCAACTGGTCATCTATGATGACACCCAGTAATTTAATATGGTTTACTTTTTTCCTATACTGTGTTTTTGGCAGAGACAAACGTGAATACTGCTATTTTGGTATTGATGTGTTTTGGGGTATAGAACAGTAATTTAGTTTTTTAGGGTTTAGTGGTAGTTGTGAATTATTTAGTCATGTTTCAATCAGTAAGAAGGATTGTTGTGTAAGGTTATGGAGTTCTGAGAGAGGTTTTGCAGAGCAGATAAGGGTTGAATCATCAGTGTATGGAAATATGGTAGCTTTCTGTAGCAGTATAGAGGTCATGACAGATGCAGAAGAGTGGGTAGGTGTTTAGGCATCAAACAGACCTCAGGAGATGAGATGGGGAGAGCTGCAAGCAATGATAGCACAGAGGAGGGGACAATTTTATCGTGTTACACATACACGCACCACTGAGAAGAGGAGTAAGAAGACAGAGTTGAACATGGAAGTGCCTAGGTATAGGGTGTTCAAGAATGACAGAGAACAGAAAGATGAGGTGGTGTGTCAATCTACTTAAAGTAGGGCATTGATTGTGAGGTCAGAGAGGAAGAGGAAAAATGTAAAACAGGAAAGGGACAGTGGTGCATCCAGAGTTAGAAGCTTGGTTAGGTGGCCTGGCACCTAAGGTAGAAAAATGGGGAAGAGATGGCGGTCGGATGCAGTGACTCACTCTCCCCAGACACAACAAGAGGGAAGACTGAGAGAGGGAAGTAGGGGAAGAAAGACATGGGATGACAGGAAGGGGTGATAATCATGGGGAATCTGAATCTTCTAGGAGCAGACTGGTTGATTCCAAGCTCCAGGGTAGATAGGGAGCATGAGATGGCAGAGGTATTGGACTATAAAGGTTCAGTCAACCAGTGTGGGACTGTGTCAAAAAAATGTAAAAGTTCCAGATGTAGTTGTAATGCGTGCAGAAGGTGTCACAGATGCCCGAGTATAGACACCATAAGCCAACAGTAACCATAATACTGTGGGGTTTAGAGTAAAGGGGGAAGGAAAAAGAAAGCTAAAGGGTAATGTGAGACTGGATTATGCTAAAATTGGTGTAGTAGTCAAATATAAGTTAGGAGTCTCGGTGCAAGTAAAGGGAACAAATAAGCTATGTGAGTGGGTCAGGTATAGGGTATTCAGGGATATGGCAATGGTGAGAAAGGAACAGTAGTCCAAAAAAAGTAGAGGGCAATCATGTCTTCATAGGAGCATGACAATAGCAGTTAGGGCAAAAGACAGGGTCTATAAGAGGTAGAAAGAGGGTAAATGGAAGAAATAAAGTACAAGGAGACTAACAGGAAGGAAGCAAAAATGCAATGTACAGCAAAGATTAAAATGGCTGTTAGGAGAACGGTTACAGAGAAGATGCAACATTTTTTAGGCACAAAAAGAAAGAACAGGGGATTACCCAGGCTGAGATTACAGATGACTGGGAGAAAGCACAGGTATAAATTAATACTTCGGTTCAGTTTTTACAAAGGGAAGAGGGGAAAACGGAAGGTAGGAATTGATGGGAGGTAGAATGTTAAATGCACTTAAATGGACAGAGTAGGTAGGCTTATTGTCTACTTCTACTATCAAGCAAATACCATGTAATAATAAATTTGAAAGAATTGTGTGGTTAGATAACACTTATAGGAAACATTATCTTTGTGAAGTCTTCATGAAGTCTAGAAGAGAGGGCAGTGACTTTGTCACTGTCCCCTAATATTCGGTCACCAACTCTTGATTCTCATCCATTTGTATCTACGTATCTGCCTCTGGCCACCGCATCCTCTCTACTCACATCTTTGCAGAATATCCTTGCTAAACTTTCTTCTATAACCCATAACTCACTGAACTTCTGTACCTTATCTCTGTGCTTAACTAAACTATACCTGGCAGTGCAGATATTTTACTCTCTCTTCACACTTCTACAACTTTTTCCCTCACTACTTGAGTGACAAAATATATGAATAAAAACGCTTCCTGTATACTTTTTCAAGAGACCTGTCTGAACCTATAGCATAGTTTAATTAACTCTCTGTTTATTTCATACTATGTCTGTGTTATCACCTTTTAAATATGCTTGTTATATACATATTGTTCATTGTTATAACAATATTGTCTAACTGTTTTTATAATTGTAGAACATTTATTTCAGGGCCTCCTCTTAAAAGGGGTCCAGTTCCCAGTCAGACTGAAAATAAATAATAAATAAATCTGAAAATAAGTAATAAATAAATAGATACACACATGGGGGGGGGGGTGACAAGTCTGAGGTGCTAATACTGAGAAAGCACTAAAGGTATATCGAAGGAACTATGGTGGAATGTCCAGGTGTTTCCTGCTAGTGGAGTTACAGCTGAGCACTTGGCTTGATTTTTATGACTATATGTCTGGAGAACTGCAGTAATTCATGTTAAAAACATTGTATAATAATGTGGTAATAAGTAGCCTGTCCTAGGAACTGACTGGAAGACACTTGGCCTCAGTCAGTGCCTTGCAGTAGTGCTGTCTAAAAGGACAACTATCACAAAATGACACATTTTGGCTTGAAGCGTCAGGAGCCTTTTTGATAATTTCTTATAAGACCCTGCCATTATTGCTAAAGCCTACTGTAAGATGTATTGCATCACATTGCTCTCTTGAGAAAATGTTGGCTATACTGTAGAATGATGCAATTGTAATCATGGCTTAATCTAAGTATAACCCCCAAAACTGGACTTATGGCATATGGCATGCAACACGCCCTTTCAAACATTGGCCATATGGTTATTAAGGGCCCACAAGGGAACTAACTGTATTTTCTTTGTTAACAATATAAATTACCTCAGAGTGACTGTAGACCCATATCTCTCTCTCACAAACATCACACGTAAATTCTTCGCCTCCTCCTCATTATCAACCCCCTTTTTCCCATTTTTCTACATAGGGTTAGGATGTTGTGTTAACTGTTGCCATCTCTCTTGATTCAGTTGCTACCTCCTGCCATCTTCAGCACTCATGCCTGACTGTCGAAGATTTTATCTCATACAATCAATCCACCTTTTTGCTGAATGCCCTTGTTTCCTCTTACCTTCTTCCTGTCTGTCCCAAATCTTCTTCAGTAGAGTGTCTTCTGCTTTTCTGCACACATGCCTGAACCATCATAATGTGTTTTTCTTTGATCATTTCTTCAATTGGAGCTACTTTGGCTTCTGTTCTTATGTCATCATTTCTTCGTCTGTCCCACAGTGTGCATCCTACCACTCATCTCAGGCACTTCATTTCCATCATCATTAGCTTTCTTATCTGCTCTGCCTTTACTGCCCAGGTTTCTGTACCATACAGTAGTACTGGTTGCACCACTGTTTTGTACACCTTACTTTTCAGTTTCTCTGGCATTTTTCTGTGATGCACTACACCTGACACTCTATGCCATTTGGCTGCAGCCCCTGTGATTCTAGCTTTGACCTCTTCATTCAGACTTCCCTTCTCAACTACCCCTCCCAATTACTTGAAGCTGTTAACCTGTTCAACCATCTTCCCATCTATCTCAATTCTCAGCTTCTTCTGATTTCCTCAATTTGCTGCCATTACCACTGTCTTATCTGTACTTAGTTTCATCCCATGTGCCTTCAGTTTTGCATTCCATTCGCCTATACTTTCATGAAGTTCTTGCTGAGTCTGCCTGTAATGTCACATAGTCTGCATGCAGCAACTTTGTTGATCTGTCCCCTCTGACCTGTTTGCTGATGTCGTCTATCACCAGTATGAACAGCAGTGGACTCAGAGCTGAACCCTGATGTACACTTACTCCAACTGGGAACCCCTCTGTGAGACCGAACACTGTTCATACATAAGTCACTGGGTCCTTGTATATAGCCTGCACTAATTCTACCAATGTTTCTGGGACTTTGGACCACTGCAGTACTACCCAAATCAGCTTTCTTGGGACCTTGTCATATGCTTTCTCCAAGTCTAGGAATGCCCAGATGGACTCTCTCCTCATCAATAGCTTCTTCTCAACTATCTGTCTCACTGCAAACATTGGGTCAGTTGTGCTGCATCCCGATCTGAATCGGAAATGCTCATCTCCCATCTTACTTTCTACTACTCCGTGTATCCAGTTATCAATCATGAACTTTCATGCAGTGTGACAGGAGTTTGATGCCTCTGTACTGCCCACAGTTGTGGATGTCCCCTTTGTTCTTGTACACTGGCAGAAGCATGCTTATTCTCCAGTCATCTGTGATATGCCTTTCTCTCCGCACTGTTATTAGTACCCTCAGGAGCCATTTCTCCCCTATCTCATGCAGTATCTTCATCATATCTGCTGTGATCGCATCCGAGCCTGCTGCTTTCCCTGACTTCATCTTCCTTAGTGCTCTTCTTACTTCTTCTAAGGTGGGCTCCCCTCCTTCTCTCATCGTAGGCTGTTTCTGGGGCAGTACAGCTTCTGTGGGGTTTTCTTCATTCAGAAGCTGCTGGAAATGCTCCTTCCATCTGCCTTTGATGTCCTGTGGGCTGGTAAGTAGTTTTTTGCTGGCATCCCCTATGAAGGGTGCCTGACTATCTTCTTTATCTTTTTGTCTTTGCTTTGCAACCTGATATAGTTTCTTTGTGTCACCTACTGAGTTACTTTCCTGAAGTTGGTACTGTGCCTCTGATGCCCTATTCTTTGCTATTGCAACTCTTTTCTTAGCTTCTTTGTCAGCCATCCAGTATTCCTTCTTTTCTATCTCCCACTTTTTCCTGCACCCCTTTGTTCTTTTGATGACTTCCTGGACTTCTGCATTCCACCACCAGCTTTCCTTACGTACCTTATTTCCATACCTGGCTCGGCCGCATATTTGTTCTGTAGTCCTAACACATGCTGTTTTGAGGTGTTGCCATTCTTCCGGAACTCTACCTATTTCCTACTCTTCTTAGGGTGCTAGAGCCTTGAGTAACTCTTTGAACCATTGTATTTTCTCTGCAGTCAACTTCTATGTCTTCAGCCTGGTCTCTGTTGACCTTAGAATCTTCTCTGACCACTGCTTGCACCTGATTGTGGCAACAGTGGGTTATGCTGTGGGACAACTTTTTAACTGGGGATGACTTTGGAATCATTGATTCTACCTCAGTGCCTTTTCCTTATTAGGAAAAAGTCTACCTGAGTTGCATGTTGGCCACTCTCGTATGTAATCTTGTGACTCCCTCTGTTTTTCTGAACCATTTGTTGGCTACTATCTAGCCATTTGCCAGACAGAAGTCTAGAATGACTTCCCTTTCTTTATTCCTGTTGTCCAACCCATGTGGGCCTAAGCAGTTCTCATATCCTGTTCTGTCTTTTCTGATATGTGCACTCAATTCACCCATTATCAACACCAATTCATGTTATAGTGCTTTATCTAGCAGTTCATGCAACAGCTGTCTGAATGCACTCTTTTCCTTACAATCTAACTGTGGGCCAGAGTCTGAAATTATGAATACCAGCCTATCAGAACACAGGAGTCTGAATGCCATGAGTCTGTCAGTAATTCTGATGACATCCCTTGCTGCCTTCTGAAGCCTGTCTATCACCACAATTTTGACACCATTTCTAGCCTGTCCTCCTCCTGAGTAGTAGACTGTGGGTCCCAAGCCAAGTGGCTTTGCTGCACTGCCCTTTCATCTTGTCTCTTGGATACATAGAATGTCCAGCCTCCTCCATATCATCATGTCATTCACTTCCAAGTTCTGTCCTGTCAGTTAACGTACATTGACTGTACCAATTCTTAGTTCATGTTTGGCAAGTTCTACATCCAGCTTTTGCCCAACAGAGCTATTCCAGGTAACCCAGCCTTGGCAACTGGACACCGGCTGGCCAGTAGTTAATTGTCTCAGAGCTGCTGGGTTTTATGGTAGGCACACACTGATGAATAGGGACTCATAAACCCCTCCCACCGTAACTAACCATCTCCAAAACTATGTCTCAGCTTAAGCTCCACTACAAAAAGTTTTCCATCTTCTCTCCCACTCAGCTAAGATGGGTATTTCCAGAAATACACTCATGCCCAACCTCAGATATGGACATCCACTCATAACATAGCACTCTGCAACAAATGCATACCTACTGCAAATAGTAGAAATCAAAATATTACGTTTTGCTGGTTATCCTCTACTTACATCACTGTACACTACTTAACAAGTGCATCTGGCTTCCTGTATCTAGTAGAGCAACTACTTTACTTGCTGAACTGATGTTTACAATCTACAACCTTTGCTATTGCTCCAACAAAAGCTTAGTCAGAGATCACACATATACCCTAAGAAAGTCCCAACCAGAGGAAACCACACTTGTTAGACCCAGGGGTGTAGCCATAAAATTCCATTTTGTACTCGCAAACTCTTTTTACTGCCCCCCAACCCACTTATCATTTAAAAAAAAAAATGGAAACATCTTTCAAATTATTGGTGTCCTCCAAGCAGTTAATAAATGTACACATCATTTTCAATGGTCTCTTCTAAAACTATTAAATATGTTGTTTTTAGATTAGCAATCCACTCTGTAAATAAAGTTATGTACCTATTGTTAGTGGCATCACTTCAGATAGTTGTAGACGTAACGTAGCCTGAACAAGCTACCATGTTTCTGAGGGATGCAAAGAAATATGTACTTTGTAGAGTACAAAGAGTGTGCCTGTACACCCTTGGTTAGATCACCATTTGGAACCGCAGTTGGGAGAGAATATTTTATATCTCATCCCCAGCAACTTGGAGCAACACACCAACTAACATCAAAAAAGAGACTACCATACAAAACAAATAAAAAAGAAATAGCATCATGTTAAATCTAATTTTGCTGATGCTACTGAGACAGTGGATGATATATAACAGCACACCTTACACGTTTTCAATGAAATTTTTATAGTGTAAACTTGTAATTGTCTTATACTTTCTTGTCTGTCTGTAACTATTCTTACTGTAAATTTTATCTATGCTTGCCATGAGCCCAAATTATGGTTGAAAAGGGTTGTTTTGACCAGACCACCTGTCTGGCTAACAAATTGAAATAAATGAAAGTGCAAAAAGAAAGCAAGGCGTTAGTGTGTCCATCTATATTCCTAAATATTGTAGGCACCCATCTAGCTTCACTCCATCAGTTATGGCAATGCCCCAGTTTTCTTTATCCTCTGGCAGTTTTTTGTGGATAGTAAACAATTTTGTTTTTGTCAATGTGAAGTTAAATTTCAGCCAAGTTTGTCCAGTGAAAGCAAACGTAACTGAGAGTAATGGACAAATTAAGAGTAGGAGTGTTTCAGTACCAGTGTGTGTGTGGATTAACACACTTGGCTAAAAAACACAAAAAAATAAAAATGACAATTTTTTGAAAGGCTTATGTCATCAACATAACAAATCTAGTTAGTATTACTAAGCCTCATAGGCAGACTGTTTATGGATGCTTTAAACAGTATTGCCTCAGTACATATCCTAATGTTATCCTGTTGTTGACTAGATGAATGAATAACTGATGTATGTCAATTAAAACCCTAAAGGGGTGTGCTTTCTATGTAACTTCCAAACCAGCATTGTTTGCTAGTCCTCAGGTAGTATAGTTAAATTTGAGACAGATGCAAATTATGATCCACTGAATCAATTGCTTTGGCTACATCAAGTAAGATGACTCCAAACAACTCTGCCATCGTTTTCTGTCAGTATGGTGTCAGTAAGAGACAGCAGCAGCATCCCCTGTGATCTGTACATTGATTTCCTGTTGACAGTTCATTGTCAGTTGTTCCAGCAGCTGTGCTTGTGATCTCTGTGCCTTTTGAATTGCATCTGTTGTTTATGAGGGCAGTTCCCTAAAATTCAAAGGCTTCACATACCCTGTGTGAGGTGCTGTAGCTGTTGCCTGCATGCTAGTCTGTGAGTGTTATCCCACAGGTGTGCTGCTGGGAGAACAATATGTACACAGTACGTTATTCTTCAGGAGGGTATGGCTGTCAATATCTATGGGATAGTAAGGAAAGCTTGGGTGGAGGTATCTCAGCTTCTGAAGTGTGCCTTCATTAGTCTAAAGATTTGATCTAATATAAATATTCTCTGTGGATTCAAACAAATGCATTTATTTTCACCTAGCATGTGCTGAGATCATACTGTTGTCAATAATGATTCTTGCATGAAGTAAAAGAAATTACACGTGTGAATGTCTATGTGTGTGTTTGTGAGTGGGGAGGGCTCTCTCCTGCATATTGTACAGTAGTATCACAGCTGTGCTGTGTCTTGCACATAATTTCCTGTCCGCCATGTATGTGTTCAGCAATGAGGTGCCCATATATATCTTTCCTAACAGAATGCAGGACACAGCAGACAAATGTGCCGAATGCATAAGTCCCAACCAGTCCCAGGTTGTTGGATGCACACATTGATTTTTTAGATCATCTACTATTCACATGACCTGGCAGCTGATGGTGTGGTGTCTCTTGTAGTACATGTACACCACATCATGAGAGCCACCAGCTACTTCAGGAGCTTTGTGGGTTCATATGGTGGTAAAAACTGCTGGAAAGACAGTTATAGCATAGAAAACATGAAGGATTCCTGAGTTTTCTGAGTCATAGGGGGAACGCACTGTATCCCCAGGAATGTTGCAGCATGAAATCCAGGACAGTATATAGTATCCTGAGCATATATTCCTAGGGCACTTCTTACAAGATGTTAGAATATCCTGGTACCTAACATGAAGTTGGCTATGTACACCCAAGCATTCAGAATAATGGGTTATCTGTTAGGCAATGCACAACATGCATATATCAGGAATGGATCTCCAAGGATATCCCTTTCAGCTTTGTAGTGATTCAGTATTTCCTGTGCTTTCTTGATCAGTAGGACACCTGATGACAAAGAACACGTAGACCTTTGTTTTGCTTACCTATAATACAATAAGGAACAAGTACTTTGGAAATGATTTTCATGTCATTAGCAAATAGCACAAATCATTTCCTTTCAGTTATAGAAGTGTGTCAGTCACTGTTAACAATCCCATGCTACTTTGTGATATGCTCATTAGCATAGTACTGTCTATTGTTAGGACATGCTGACTACTGGTATCTTGTACTGTAGTTATGTGGCCTTTAAGACATGGAATCCACTACACAGATATTCACTTTTTGCTTGGGACATCTGTTAAGTATAAGGTTTTTATGGATCCAGTCCAGTGGTTTAATCCTCAATTTGATGGCACTTGATGGTGCCTGGATTTGATGGTCAAACAGGACAATACATAGGAGCTTCTCAACTTTCAAATCACCAAAGGCAAAATCCCATACCACTTCCTTGTGAGCTATAAGTCCCCCACTATGACCTAGGAAACCCATAACACTTATTTACGCTAACTGGAAACACCTTCCATTCAACCCAATATCATATTCATGGGTAACTTTAATTACCCCACTATTAACTTGGAATCATATATAGCGCAAAATGTGCAGGGACAGAGATTCCTGGATTTTGTAAATACAAATTCCCTGGACCAGATTATTAGTATACCAGCCAGGGGTGCAAACATACTGAATCTGGTCCTCACTAATATGGGAGAATGCTACACACCCCTAGTGTAATATCCTCTCTGGTAAGGTCAGATTACAAAACTGTCTTTTTTGAAGTAAAAAGGAAACCCTGTAACCCCAGCTAACACTGAAATCTTCAGGAACTACTCTAAGGCTAACTTTTTAATATTAAATGATAACCTGCAAAAATGTCAAGCCCTCATAAATTCTAAAAACACTGCTGCCTAAGCAGAACTGTTTACAGAAAACTTGTGCAAGCATGTTAGTAGTTGCATAGAGGCTGCTGTACCCACGCGGAATAAGTACAGAACTAACTTAAAGCACAAGCCACCCTGGTGGAATCACAATATCAATCGGCTGTATAACAGAAAGAAGACAATCGTGGTAAAAATTAGGAGGTGCAGCACCCAGCAGGATAAAAACACTCTCAACAAACTAAACAAACAACTCAGAGGACAAATAAAGTTTACCAAAGCCAAATTTGATGTCAATTTGGCCTCTTAGGCCAAGGACAACCACTAGGCATTCTTTAGGTATGTCTCCAACCTCAAAGGCAATACACAAATGTTTCCAGAGCTCATTATTAATTGAGCAATCTATACTGAGCCAGAAGATATAGCAAATATACTGGGACACAAATTCAGCTCTAACTTTAACCCTCTCTTTCTCTCAATCTCCCCTCAGGAAACACCAACAAATATAAACCCCCCAACACTATCACTAGGGAACAGGTCCTCAGTGCTCTCTCTAAGGCCAACATTGCATTGATGGGCACAGACAATATTCCAGGATGCCTTCTAAATAGTGTGAAATATGACTTAGCACACCTTCTGGAATGAGTATTTAACCACAGACTCCAAACAGGCTTCATGCCTTATGAAAGGAGAACAGAAACAGTCATTCCTCTGCACAAATGTGGGCTATCTACAAACCCCGGAAACTACAGATCCATAAGTCTCACTAGTCTCATATCCAAAGCCATGAAAAGAATTATCACGGAAATGATCAATAATGACATAGGAAACCTCCAGTCAGTGGACCCAACTCAATTTGGTTTCATTAAGGGCAGGTCATCCCTACTTAACCTGCTGGTAGATTTCTTTGTGAAGGTCACCAGAAGCAATGGACAAAGGAAAAACAGTTCTCACTGCCTACCTTGACCTTGCCAGGGCATTTGACACAATACCCCATATGCGTATTGTTGATAAAGTCAAAAAGTTAGGTATAAGCCCTTATGTCACCTGGTGGGTAGCCAGTTGGCTCACAGACAGGCCCCAGGAAGTTAGAATTGGGGAGTTTATCTTCACAAAGAGGCCAGTCACAAGGACAGTCTCTCAGGAATCAGTCCTGGGACTGCTCCTTTTTAGCATTTACTTCTCTGAAATCAAGGCCAATGTCAAAGGTGTCTGGCTGAGGAAATCTGAAGATGATTTCAAATTAAGAGCAGTCATAGAATCCCCCACTGACACTAATGTTCTTGAGGAAGGGCTGATACAGACAAATAACTTGTGTCAGAGCTGTGGACTAAAACTAAATGAAGAAATAATCATATTAGTATCCTTCTGGCAGTCATCCATCTCTGGTGACTATCATATTAACAAGACATCCCTAAGAGTCAACCTAGTGGTCAGGGACTTGGGGGACATGTAGACAGCAATGTAGCCTTTGACCATCGTGTCTACAGTAGTGAGGTATGGCATCTAGGTCCAAGGAGGTCATTGTTCCATTATATTCAGCATTCATCAGACCTATCATTGAGTTTAATGCCCTCTTTGGTATGTACCTAATGAGTACATCAAAAAATTGGAACATCCACAGAGGTTCCTGACTAAAAGAATACAGCGCATAAGTAACATGTCCTATGCAAACCACCTTAGAACCATATCCCTGTATTCTGTCTCCTGCAAGCCACTGAGGGGAGATCTATGAGTGGAATACAAGGCATCATCAGACCTCACACTGATAGTCCTCCTGTATATAAAACAAAATAGCACCAGAATTACCCATTCTAAACCTTGCCTGTGATATAAGTAAGACCTGCTGGAGAGAGAAGTATATATCCTAGAGACACCTTCTCTGGAACAGGCTCCCCATCCATGTAAATCAGAGTTCCTCCCTAACCCAATTCAAGTTTAACTTCGACAATTGGATGAGGGACAGGAAAGTCATCCCTGGTTTGGCACCTAAGTCTCTAATGGACACAGGCAGCCTGTATGTGGTTCATCTCCCAGGACCTTGCTTGTAAATGTTTCGTCTCCCAAGCCCTGCTTACCATACTCTCTCAACCTCTTAATGCAAGACATCTAGACAAAGCCTGACATAATGGGGGACAAAGGCCCAAAAATAGGGACAGATTTTAAATATTGTTCAAATAAACTTAGAAAGTTGTTAGAATAAGAGGATTATTAAATAGTTTTAATAGTTTCTGGTCATACTTTTTCTTCTTCGTTGACCAACTCAGAATCTATGCTCTCTGTCATGTCTAGAAAATCTCTAACCTCATCCTTTTCTATCCCGTTTCCCCCCTACAAACCCTTCATCAGCTTACTTCCAGAAACTGCAATGTCTACACTACAGTAAACAATTATATCAGATGATTGTCTAATACAAATGTCAGCTATAATAACATAGAATGTAATTTCTGGGTACCGTATGTCTTGTATATTTTTTGTATAATTTGGTGTACAAGTGTTGTATAATCTCTAAATGTAGAGCTTTTCTCCCCCGGGCCTCTGCTGAGAATGGGCCTTATCCCAGTTGGACTTTCCCAGTAAACAAACATAAAATAGAATAAATAAATAAATACATTTTGGGTTAACATGCATTTTCTGAAGGATATGAAGTCTGAAATTCAAATGTATTTCATTATTTAGTGACTTCAGTCCTCAAATTATCCCAGTGATTTGCCAGAAAACCACAAATTTTATAAGGGAAAGACCAAAAAAATATGAGGCAAAAATATATACATTCTGTTAAAATCTGGACCTTGTCAGAGATTTGGGATGGTTGGGCTTAAAAAGGCCCTTGTGGTCATTAGTATAGTAAACACCTATGAACCAATAAACTTGTAGGACAGTTCACAAAGTGTAGTCTGTATGCATGAATAAGAAACAATGTGATAGATATTAGGCTTTTGTGGAATATTTAGAGAGTTTAATGACACCTGACATTTCGAAAAGAAGTCCACATAGCCTGCAGAAAATTTTGAGAGATCCCATTCTTTTCATACTCAAAGGATTTAGTCTATTAGTAAGTCAGCTGCAGCTGTTGGTGTTGTCACCTCACAGCAAGAGGTTCTTCGAGTTCGAGTCGCTGGCTGGAGCGCCTTGTGTGTGGAGTCTTCATGTCCTCCGTGTCAAGTGAGTTTTAAAGACAAAGCAGGTAGTTTCGCGTGCATATGTGTGTACCTTCTATGAAGGTTATGTGCCGGGCTGGCAACTCGACACCGTAAAAACACCACTGCCAATCAATCTGTGAACCGGTGATCTGCTGTGGCGACCCCTAACCTGGAAAAGCCGAAAGACATTGCTTTAGTAAGTCAACTGACAAAAATGTAGCAGCCTAGCTTTAAGTCTGGAATATAAATGTGTGTCAGATTTATGCTGGTAGGTGGCGCAGGCGCTCCTTACTGGGTGATACATTCTTAACGGCAAATAGGTTATGTCTGAATGTTATTCGGTTAATCTCTCTCTTACATTTTAGTGTAAGTGTTCTGAAAAAATGTTGATTGTTATAGGTAGAATAGTAAGCCATAGAGTTGTAGGAGACAGAGCTAGCAAATGCTATTCAGAACAGAAAGGGACGCTGTTAAGTATAATTCTAAGGATTAATGATCCAGAGGATGTGGAATTTATTTCTAGAATCCCTTGTATGAATATATATACATATATATATATATATATATATATATATATATATATATATACACACACACACATCCATAGTTGCCAGTATGAGGAAGTGTGTTCTCTGGCGATAGTACTACCAGCAGTGGGCAGTTCAGCTCTCTACGCTGTATTTAAATAAGGTTACCACCCCAACACATTCACAGACTGACCGTTAGTGATCATTGCCACCCAGCCTGTTAACACTTCACCCTGTATTACTTGGCTGAAACCATTGTTTGCTGAATTTTATATGGAAATGAATGCAGATTTCAGAAGAATCATCACTTTCATCACTTACAAGTTGGGTAGGCTTATCCTTTCAAGGTGGAATGAATTTCCATGTTAATTTGCTTACTTAATTTGCTGAAGATAGAAATGTTTATACAGATTTGTTTACACAGGTTTACTCAGGCTTGCATGTTTTTATTTTTTATTACTTTTGCAACTCTTAAAATTCTCATTTTGAAAGCAAAGTGAAGACTTGCTGAAAAAGGCTACCATGCCATCTGATTTTTAGAATTAATTAAAGCGGTTTCCTCAGTTAGCACTCAGATAACTTTTGTATTATAAGTGATCTTGTGCTAATATAAATACATAATTAGGGATGTCTAGTCAAATAAGATTCACTCTGTTGAAGTCTATACTGCATGTGTAGGTAACAGAAATATAAGTCATATGTAGAGTTAAATGCTTTGATTTTTGTGTTTTGTAACCAGATAAGTCTCATGAGATGCAATGTCTGCCTACAGGGTTGATTTGAGAATTTGGACGTGTTACATGACTGAGAATCAGTCAGTACATTTAAATGAAAGTAGTGGGATAGAAATGTAGGTCTGCAGGCTATATCTCATTTGCAGCATAAAATATTAACCACTAATCTGTACAGACAGCCTCCACAATTAGCCATCTTAAGGTGAGACGCAAATTGTAAGGAAATTAGTAAAAAGCTGTTCATGCTGTAATGACAACTCACTGACAGTTTAACACTTACTACATACAGTGTTATTGAGGTACTGATAGCCCAGACTTATAGAAGTGGCATTATTATGCTGTTGATGAGGTATTACATAATTCTGTAATTGCTTAATTCAACTAAATGAAATCATGTGAAACAAATGGAGGCAATGCATATCTCATAACATTAACTAGAATATATGTGCAACAGTGACTTGTAAAACAATACAACATCCCACAACGGAGGCATTTGTGAATTCTTAATGAATTTTTTTTATATAGAATTCAGTAAATTTTAGAATGGAACTGGAAATACAGTTTTGCATGAGGCAAAATATGACTTTGTTGCAGTACTCAGTGGAGCCATCTGTACTGAGGCAGATGATATAGCAACCCTACTGGCTGACAAATTCAGCTACAACTTTACCCCTCTCTTCTCCTCAACCTTCCCTCAGAAAATATCAGACATAACTCCCCCCTGCTATCCCTAGGGAACAGGTTCTTAATGCTCTCTCTAAGGCCAAGAACACTGCATCAAAGGGCCCTGATGATATCCCAAGGGGTCTACTTTTTTTGATCAAAATACCATTATTTTGAACAAAAAATGTACAACCTTACTTTTGCAAAAGTGCACTTTTGCGAATTCCAGTTCAGCAAACTGGCAATTAAAATAAAAAAATAACAATTTAAACTCTGTTTTGCAGGGGGCAAGCCCCCCTGCACCTCCCACACCCCGCTACATTAAATATACTAGCTCAGAGATCGCACTACAGTGGGTAAACAGGTATATTCCCTTATCCCCACTGTAGTGCTCTGTTTTATTTAGATTGCCAGTTCACTGAACCAGAATTCACGAAAGTACACTTTTGTTGAAGTGCACTTTCGCGAAAGTAAGGTTGTACTTTTTTTATTTGAAATAATGGCATTTTGATAAAAAAAGTAGACCCATCCCAATATACCTTCTAAATAGCATGAAACATGACCTAGCAGGCCCTCTGGAATTGCTATTTAACTGTGGCCTCCAAAAAGGCTTTGCACCTCATGAATGGAGAATGACAGCAGTCATCCGTCTGCACAAAGGTGGGCCATCTACAGACACTAGAAACTGCAGACCACTGGTCTCATATGCAAAGTCATGGAAAGACTTTTCATAGAAATAATCAGCAATGACATAGGAGGCCTCCAGACACTGGTCTGAACCCAATTTAGTTTCATGAAGACCTGGTCATGCCTACTTAATCTGGTGGACTTCTTTGAGGAGGTCACCAAAGCAATGGATGAGGACAAAATGGTTCACACTGTCTACCTTGACCTGACCAAGGCATTTGACCTAATACTGCACTCAGACATTGTTGACAAACTTTAGAGGTTAGGTACAAATCATTATGTCACCCAGTGGATAGCCAGCTTGCTCACAGACAGAACCCAGAAAGTTAGATTTGGGGAGTCCACCTCTACAAAGAGACCAGACATAAGAGGAGTCTCTTAGGGAATGGTCCTGGGACACAGTCAAACAACTGATGTCAGAGCCATGGACTAAAACTAAATGCAAAGAAATGCATAACAGTATCCTTTGGGAAGTCATCCAGCCCTAATAACAATCATATTTACAACACACTCCTAAATGTTGACCCAATAGTTAGGGACTTGGGGACACATGTAGACAGTAATCTAGCCTTTGACCATCATGTGTCTACAGCAGTGAGGAAATCATTCTATGTTGTGCAACTTATAAACAAAAGTATGGCATCTAGGTCCAAGAAACTGATTGTGCCACTGCATTTGCATTTATCAGACCTATCATTGAGTACAATGCCCCTTTTGGTATGTAACTAACCAGGCATATCCAACAGTTGGAATGTTCATGGAGGTTCCTTACTAAAAGAATACAGAGCATGTAACAGGTCCTATGCAGATCACCTCAAGACCCTATCCCTGTATTCTGTCTCCTACAGGCTGTTGAGGGGAGATCTATACCTGACATACAAGGCATTATCAGACCCCACTTTGATGGACCTTCTGCATATCTGCAAAACAAACAGCACCAGAATTACCTGTTCTAAAGACTTAATTAAACCTTGCCTGTGATATAAATAGGACCTAATGGACAGATGGGTATATATATCCCAGAGACTATCCCGTCTCTAGAGCAAGCTCCCCATCTATGTGAAGCAGAGTTCCTCCCTGACCAAATTCAAGTGTAACTTGGACATTTAGATGGGGAACAGGAAACTCACCCCTGGTTTGGTACCTATGTCTCTTATGGGCACAGGCAGCCTGTAAATGTTGCACGTCCCAGCCTCTGCTTGTAAATGTTTCATCTCCTAAGGCCCTGCTTATACTTATCATGGGTACCAGGACTTGCCAAATATTTGGGATGCATAGCTAGGCTTAAAAAGGCCCTTGTAGTTATCATCCTAGTAGAACCTTACTTGGATAGAAGGAAGTTTCTTTGCTCACCAGTGGGAGTGGGGAGCCTTGAGCAGCCTACCTGTCCCTGTTGGAAGTGACCTCAGCACAAGAGCTGTAGTAATTGGTTGTTTTGGACCATTTCTAGCTCTTTTGAAGTTCCCTGTTTAAAATCCGCATTTGCACGGCTTTGAGCGGTTGTGCGCATAGCGCAGCGCTGGTTAAACAAGGTTAAACTTCTTCTTGCTCCGCCAATTCTGCTCTTCACATTTTCCCTTAAGGAAGCTCTACTCTTAGTATAATCAGACTACTCGCTATATTATAAGCCTAGCACTTGTTCTCAAAACTTCTCTACTAAGTAAGCACTCTCATACTAAGTAAGCACTACATCCACCTACCACCCCTGTGAATATCCACTTCCCTTAAAGGCAGAGCAGTCCTTTATACTGTTCTAGCATGTCGAGTGGTAGAGTACTGGCGTCCTCTCCATTTCAGCTGGTCAATCTGGGCATCTTGAGACAATGCTACAACCCTCTCCTCCTCCTAACAAACACAAATACATGTGAGAGATGCAACTATATAGCCAAACTGGAGGCTGAACTCTCTCAACTCAGGGCTGGCATGACCAGACAGGAGGAGATGGAAACCACACACACAGCAAACCCAGTCCCACATAGACCTACCACAACTGCAAACCAAACACATAAAAACACAAAGACATACTCGGAGGCTCTAATAAAAAACTTACCAAAACAACAGAGGCTCCCAAAGCAGACATCCAAAAATACACCACCTCAAAACAAAACACATGCAACACATGTCAATCAATCACAGCCCTTAAGGCCAAACACCATGCCTGATACACTAGTAATAGGTGACTCTATAGTCAGACACACTGATGTCCCGCTTACCAGGCTGAACAAGGAGAGGGTGACTGTGAGCTGCCTATCGAGAGCTAGGATCCGCCACATAACACACTCACTCAGGTCACTCCAAAGCAAGTACAAATATGACTCCGTCATTGTCCATGCTGGCATGAATGACCTGAGACGTACCTCCCTGGACTACATGAAAAGAGACATAGAGGAGCTCTCTGATTATGTAGCCCAGCCTGAGCAGCATCTTGCCCTCACCAAGAATGATGCCACAATACAAAGACAAGATGATCAGCTTTAATAATTGGCTCAAGTACTGGTGTCATTCTAAGGGGACCCAATGTCTGTCTGCCTGGGATGACATGTTGGACAAGCCACGCTGCTTTGCAAGGGATGGCTTGCACCTGTCACCACTGGGCTTCCGGATATTAGCTAAGGCTCTTGCCACCCCCATAGTGCCTTTTTTAGGCAAGGCTCAAAAGACAAACCCACCTCCTTAGAAA